>NC_143014.1:401330134-401597833 GCF_055824585.1 Amblyomma mixtum
GTTTCCCATGTGTTCTTTCTCGCATTGTATATGTTCTTCTTCTCTTCTAAATTTGTATGCCCATCCTGCTTGGGCCAAAACATTGGCCTGCAGTATGTGTAAATGAATAAAAATAAATGGATGTCATGGATGGATGGATGTAATGGATGGATGAATGGATGTAATGGAAGAATGGATGGATGTAATGGATGGATGGATGGATGTAATGGATGGATGGATGGTTGGATGGATGGATGTAATGGATGTAACAGATGGATGGATGGATGGATGTAATTGATGTAATAGATGGATGGATGGATGTAATGCATGGATGTAATGGATGGATGGATGGATGGATGGATGGATGTAATGGATGGATGGATGTAATGGATGGATGGATGGATGGATGTATGTAATGGATGGATGTAATGGATGGATGTAATGGGTGGATGGATGGATGTAATGGATGGATGAAATGGTTGTAATTGATGGATGGATGGATGTAATGGATGTAATGGATGGATGGATGTAATGGATGTAATGAATTTAATGGACGAGTGGATGGATGGATGTAATGGATGGATGGATGGATGTAATGAATGGATGGATGTAAGGGATGGATGGATGGATGTAATGGATGTAATTTATGGATGTAATGGGTGGATGTAATTTATGGATGTAATGGATGGATGTAATGGTTGGGTGCAATGGATGTAATGGATGGATGTAATCGATGGATGTAATGGATGAATGGATGGATGGATGGATGGATGTAATGGATGGATGTAATGTAAGGATGGATGGATGGATGTAATGGATGGAGGATGGATGGATGTAATGGATGGGTGGATATAATGGGTGTAATCGATGGATGGATGGATGGATGTAATGAATGTAATGGATGGATTGATGTAATGGATGGGTGGATGGATGTAATGGATGTAATGAATGGATGGATGGATGGATGTAATGAATGTAATGGATGGATGGATGGATGTAATGGATGGATGAAATGGTTTTAATTGATGGATGGATGGATGTAATTGATGTAATGGATGGATGGATGTAATGGATGTAATGAATTTAATGGACGAATGGATGGATGGATGGATGTAATGAATGGATGGATGTAAGGGATGGATGGATGGATGTAATGGATGTAATTTATGGATGTAATGGGTGGATGTAATTTATGGATGTAATGGATGGATGTAATGGTTGGATGTAATGGTTGGGTGCAATGGATGTAATGGATGGCTGTAATGGATGGATGTAATGGATGGATTTAATGGATGGATGTAATGGATGAATGGATGGATGGATGTAATGAATGAATGGATGGATGGATGGATGTAATGGATGGATGGATGTAATGTAAGGATGGATGGATGGATGTAATGGATGGAGGATGGATGGATGTACAGGATGGATGGATGGATGGATGTAATGGATGGATGGATGTAATGGATGGATGGATGGATGTAATGGATGGATGGATGGATGGATGTAATGGATGAATGGATGGATGTAATGGATGGATATAATGGATGGATGGATGTAATGGATGGATATAATGGATGCATGGATGGATGTAATGGATAGATGGATGGATGGATGTAATGGATGGATGGATGGATGTTATGGATGGATGTAATGGATGGATGGATCGATGTAATGGATGGATGTAATGGATGGATGGATGTAATGGATGGATGGATGTAATGGATGGATATAATGGATGGATGTAATGGATGGATATAATGGATGGATGGATGGATGGATGTAGTGGATGGATGGATGTAATGGATGGATGGATGGATGTAATGGATGGATGGATGTAATGGATGGATCTATGGATGTAATGGATGGATGGATGGATGTAATGGATGGATGTATGGATGGATGTAATGGATGGATGGATGGATGCAATGGATGGATGTATTGGATGGATGTAATGGATCGAACCTGGCCGAGATCGAATATGCGTCTTTCAGGTCAGCAGCCAAGCGTCAGAACCACTAAGCCACCATGAGGTTCATAGGATGGATGGATGTAATGAATGGATGGATGGATGTAATGGATGGATGTAACGGAAGGATGGATGGATGGATGTAATGGATGGATGGATGGATGGATGTAATGGATGAATGAATGTAATGAATAGATGTAATGGATGGATGTAATGGATGGATGTAATGGATGTAATGGATGGATGTAATGGCTGTAATGGATGGATGTAATGGATGTAATGGATGGATGTAATGGAAGTAATGGATGGATGTGATGGATGTAAAGGATGGATGTAATGGATGTAATGGATGGATGTAATGGATGTAATGAATGGATGTAATTGATGGATGTCATGGATTGATGTAATGAATATATTGGATGGATGTAATGGATGTAATTTATGGATGTAATTGATGTAATTGATGGATGTAATGGATGGATGTAATGGAAGGATGTAATGGATTGATGTAATGGATGTAATGGATTTATGTAATGGATGTAATGGATGGATGTAATGGATGTAATGGGTGTAATGGATAGATGTAATGGATGAATGTAATGGATGCAATGGATGGATGCAATGGATGGATGTGATGGATGGATGGATATAGTGGATGGATGTAATGGATGGATGGATGGATGTAATGGATGTAACGGATGGATGGATGTAATGGATGTAACAGATGGATGGATAGATGTAATTGATGTAATGGATGGATGTAATGGATGTAATGGATTGATGTAATGGATGTAATGGATTTATGAAATGGATGTAATGGATGGATGTAATGGATGTAATGGGTGTAATGGATGGATGGATGGATGTAATGGATGGATGGATGGATGTAAGGGATGGATGGATCTAATGGATTGATGGATGGATGTAATGGATGGATGTATGAATGTAATGCATGTAATGGATGGATGTAATGGATAGATGGATGGATGGATGTAATGGATTAATGAATGTAATAGATGGATGTAATAGATGTAATGGATGGATGTAATGGATGTAATTTATGGATGTAATGGATGGATGTAATGGATGTAATTTATGGATGTAATGGATGGATGTAATGGATGGATGTAATGGATGGATGTAATTGATCTAATGGATGGATGTAATGGATGGATGTCATGGATTGTTGTAATGGATATATTGGATGGATGTAATGGATGTAATTTATGGATGTAATGGATCGATGTAATGAATGGATCTAATGGAAGCATGTAATGGATGTAATGGGTTCATGTAATGGATGTAATGGATGGATGTAATGGATGGATGTAATGGATGGATGGATGGATGTAATGGATGGATGGATGGATGTAATGGATGGATGGATGGATGGATGTAATGGATGCAAAGCATGGATGGATGGATGTAATGGATGTAACAGATGGATGGATGGATGTAATATATGTAATGGATGGATGGATGGATGTAATGGATGGATGGATGGATGTAATGGATGGATGGATGTAATGGATGGATGGATGTAAAGGATGGATGGATGGATGTATGTAATGGATGGATCTAATGGATGTAATGGATGGATGTAATGGATGGATGGATGGATGTAATGGATGGAGGATGGATGGATGTAATGGATGGATATAATGGATGGATGTAATGGATGGATATAATGGATGGATGGATGGATGTAATGGATGGATGGATATAATGGATGGATGGATGGATGGATGTAATGGATGGATGGATGTAATGGATGGATCTATGGATGTAATGGATGGATGGATGGATGGATGTAATGGATGGATGTATGGATGGATGTAATGGATGGATGGATGGATGTAATGGATGGATGTATTGGATGGATGTAATGGATCGAACCTGGCCGAGATCGAATATGCGTCTTTCAGGTCAGCAGCCAAGCGTCAGAACCACTAAGCCACCATGAGGTTCAATGGATGGATGGATGTAATGAATGGATGGATGGATGTAATGGATGGATGTAATGGAAGGATGGATGGATGGATGTAATGGATGGATGGATGGATGGGTGGATGTAATGGATGAATGAATGTAATGAATAGATGTAATGGATGGATGTAATGGATGGATGTAATGGATGTAATGGATGGATGTAATGGATGGATGTAATGGAAGTAATGGATGGATGTAATGAATGTAATGGATGGATGTAATTGATGGATGTCATGGATTGATGTAATGAATATATTGGATGGATGTAATGGATGTAATTTATGGATGTAATTGATGTAATTGATGGATGTAATGGATGGATGTAATGGAAGGATGTAATGGATTGATGTAATGGATGTAATGGATTTATGTAATGGATGTAATGGATGGATGTAATGGATGTAATGGATGTAATGGGTGTAATGGATGGATGTAATGGATGGATGTAATGGATGTAATGGATGGATGCAATGGATGGATGTAATGGATGGATGGATATATTGGATGGATGTAATGGATGGATGGATGGACATAATGGATGTAACGGAGGATGGATGTAGTGGGTGTAATGGATGGATGAATGGATGTAATGGATGGGTGGATGGATGTAATGGATGGATGGATGTAATGGATGGATGGATGTAATGGGTGTAATGGATGGATGGATGGATGTAATGGATGTAATGGATGGATCGATGGATGTAATGGATGTAATGAATTTAATGGATAGATGGATCGATGGATCTAATGGATGCAATGGATGGATGGCTGTAATGGATGGATGGATGTAATCGATGTAGTGGATGGATGGATTGATGGATGTAATGGATGGATGTAATGGGTGTAATGGATGGATGAATGGATGGATGGATATAATGGGTGTAATAAATGGATGGATGGATGTAATGGATGGAGGGATGGATGGATGTAATGAATGTAATGGATGGATGGATGGATGTAATAGGTGTAATGGATGGATGTAATGAATGTAATGGATGGATCGATGGATGGATGGGCGGATGGATGGATGTAATGGATGAATGGATGGATGGATGTAATGGATGGATGGATGTAAGGATGGATGGAATGGATGTAATAGATGGATGGATGGGTGTAATGGATGTAATGGATGGATGGATGTATGTAATGGATGGATGTAATAGATGTAATGGATGGATGTGTGCATGGATGTAAGGGATAGATGAATGATTGGATGGATGGATATAATGCATGTAAGGGATGGATGGATGTAATGAATGAATGGATGGATGGATGTAATGGATGGATAGATATAATGCAAGTAATGGTTGGATGTAATGGATGGATGGAAGGATGTAATGGATGGATAGATATAATGCATGTAATGGATGGATGTAATGGATGGATGGAAGGATGTAATGGATGAATGAATGTAATGGATGTAATGGATGGATGTAATGGATGTAAAGGATGGATGTAATGGATGTAATTGATGGATGTAATGGATATAATGGATGTAATGGATCGATGTAATGGATGTAATGGATGGATGTCATGGATTGATGTAATGGATATATTGGATGGATGTAATGGATGTAATTTATGAATGTAATGGATGGATGTATTGGAAGGATGCAAAGGATGGATGTAATGGATGGATGTAATGGATGGAAGTAATGGATGGATGGAATGGAATTCTTTACCACGCAACATTTATAAAAGCAAAGACTTTGTGAAAGGACTAGAAAGCCATATTTTGCATTCATAACATATCCTGTTTTCCTTCCAGAAGAGTTATTTGTCATGCATTTCGAATTCGTATTATACATGAGATGTGTTGTTGCCATTTATTTCCCAATATTAGTTTTATCATATAGTTGTTCTTTTAAGAAATGTGTTGCTTCCCATGTGTTCTTTCTGTTCTAAATTTGTATGCCCATCATGCTTGGGCCAAAACATTGGCCTGCAGTATGGATGAAATGGACGGATGAAATGGTTGTAATTGATGGATGGATGGATGTAATGGATGTAATGGATGGATGGATGTAATGAATTTAATGGACGAGTGGATGGATGGATGTAATGGATGGATGGATGGATGTAAGGGATGGATGGATAGATGTAATGGATGTAATTTATGGATGTAATGGGTGGATGTAATTTATGGATGTAATGGATGGATGTAATGGTTGGGAGCAATGGATGTAATGGATGGCTGTAATGGATGGATGTAATGGATGGATGTAATCGATGGATGTAATGGATGAATGGATGGATGGATGTAATGGATGGATGGATGGATGTAATGTAAGGATGGATGGATGGATGTAATGGATGGAGGATGGATGGATGTAATGGATGGGTGGATATAATGGGTGTAATCGATGGATGGATGGATGTAATGAATGTAATGGATGGATTGATGTAATGGTTGGTTGGTTTATGGGGTTTAACGTCCCAAAGCGACTAAGGCTATGAGAGACGCCGTAGTGGAGGGCTCCGGAAATTTCGACCACCTGGGGTTCTTTAACGTGCACTGACATCGCACAGTACACGGGCCTCTAGAATTTCTCCTCCAAAGAAATTCCAGCCGCCGCGGCCGGGATCGAACCCGCGTCTTTTGGGTCAGCAGCCGAGCACCATAGCCACTGAGCCACCGCGGCGGCGGATTGATGTAATGGATGGGTGGATGGATGCAATGGATGTAATGGATGGATGGATTGATGGATGTAATGAATGTAATGGATGGATGAATGGATGTAATAGATGGATGAAATGGTTGTAATTGATGGATGGATGGATGTAATGGATGTAATGGATGGATGGATGTAATGGATGTAATGAATTTAATAAACGAATGGATGCATGGATGGATGTAATGAATGGATGGATGTAAGGGAAGGATGGATGGATGTAATGCATATAATTTATGGATGTAATGGGTGGATGTAATTTATGGATGTAATGGATGGATGTAATGGTTGGATGTAATGGTTGGGTGCAATGGATGTAATGGATGGCTGTAATGGATGGATGTAATGGATGGATGTAATGGATGAATGGATGGATGGATGTAATGGATGGATGGATGGATGTAATGGATGGATGGATGGATGGATGGATGTAATGTAAGGATGGATGGATGGATGTAATGGATGGAGGATGGATGGATGTACAGGATGGATGGATGGATGGATGTAATGGATGGATGGATGGATGTAATGGATGGATGGATGGATGTAATGGATGAATGGATGGATGTAATGGATGAATGGATGGATGTAATGGATGGATATAATGGATGGATGGATGTAATGGATGGATATAATGGATGCATGGATGGATGTAATGGATAGATGGATGGATGGATGTAATGGATGGATGGATGGATGTAATGGATGGATGGATGGATGGATGGATGGATGGATGGATGTAATGGATGTAATGGATGGATGTAATGGATGGATCGATGTAATGGATGGAGGATGGATGGATGTAATGGATGGATGGATGTAATGGATGGATGGATGGATGGATGTAATGGATGGATGGATGTAATGAATGGATCTATGGATGTAATGGATGGATGGATGGATGGATGTAATGGATGGATGTATGGATGGATGTAATGGATGGATGTATTGGATGGATGTAATGGCCGAGATCGAATATGCGTCTTTCAGGTCAGCAGCCAAGCGTCAGAACCACTAAGCAACCATGAGGTTCAATGGATGGATGGATATAATGAATGGATGGATGGATGGATGTAATGGATGGATGTAATGGAAGGATGGATGGATGTAATGGATGGATGGATGGATGGATGTAATGGATGAATGAATGTAATGAATAGATGTAATGGATGGATGTAATAGATGGATGTAATGGATGTAATGGATGGATGTAATGGATGTAATGGATGGATGTAATGGATGGATGTAATGGAAGTAATGGATGGATGTAATGGATGTAAAGGATGGATATAATGAATGTAATGGATGTAATTTATGGATGTAATTGATGTAATTGATGGATTTAATGGAAGGATGTAATGGATTGATGTAATGGATGTAATGGATTTATGTAATGGATGTAATGGATGGATGTAATGGATGTAATGGGTGTAATGGATGGATGTAATGGATGAATGTAATGGATGCAATGGATGGATGCAATGGATGGATGTAATGGATGGATGAATATAGTGGATGGATGTAATGGATGGATGTAATGGATGTAATGGATTGATGTAATGGATGTAATGGATTTATGTAATGGATGTAATGGATGGATGTAATCGATGGATGTAATGGATGTAATGGATGTAATGAATTTAATGGACGAGTGGATGGATGGATGTAATGGATGGATGGATGTAAGGGATGGATGGATGGATGTAATGGATGTAATTTATGGATGTAATGGGTGGATGTAATTTATGGATGTAATGGATGGATGTAATTGTTGGGAACAATGGATGTAATGGATGGCTGTAATGGATGGATGTAATGGATGGATGTGATCGATGGATGTAATGGATGAATGGATGGATGGATGGATGTAATGGATGGATGGATGTAATGTAAGGATGGATGGATGGATGTAATGGATGGAGGATGGATGGATGTAATGGATGGGTGGATATAATGGGTGTAATCGATGGATGGATGGATGTAATGAATGTAATGGATGGATTGATGTAATGGATGGGTGGATGGATGTAATGGATGTAATGGATGGATGGATGGATGGATGTAATGAATGTAATGGATGGATGGATGGATGGATGTAATGGATGGATGAAATGGTTGTAATTGATGGATGGATGGATGTAATGGATGTAATGGATGGATGGATGTAATGTAAGGATGGATGGATGGATGTAATGGATGGAGGATGGATGGATGTAATGGATGGGTGGATATAATGGGTGTAATCGATGGATGGATGGATGTAATGAATGTAATGGATGGATTGATGTAATGGATGGGTGGATGAATGTAATGGATGTAATGGATGGATGGATGGATGGATGTAATAAATGTAATGCATGGATGGATGGATGGATGGATGTAATGGATGGATGAAATGGTTGTAATTGATGGATGGATGGATGTAATGGATGTAATGGATGGATGGATGTAATGGATGTAATGAATTTAATGGACGAATGGATGGATGTAAGGGATGGATGGATGGATGTAATGGATGTAATTTATGGATGTAATGGGTGGATGTAATTTATGGATGTAATGGATGGATGTAATGGTTGGATGTAATGGTTGGGTGCAATGGATGTAATGGATGGCTGTAATGGATGGATGTAATGGATGGATGGATGGATGTAATGGATGGAGGATGGATGGATGTACAGGATGGATGGATGGATGTAATGGATGAATGGATATAATGGATGGATGGATGTAATGGATGGATGGATGGATGTAATGAATGAATGGATGGATGTAATGGATGGATATAATGGATGGATGTAATGGATGGATATAATGGATGCATGGATGGATGTAATGGATAGATGGATGGATGGATGTAATGGATGGATGGATGTAATGGATGGATGGATGGATGGATGTAATGGATGGGTGGATGGATGCAATGGATGTAATGGATGGATGGATTGATGGATGTAATGAATGTAATGGATGGATGGATGGATGTAATGAATGGATGAAATGGTTGTAATTGATGGATGGATGGATGTAATGGATGTAATGGATGGATGGATGTAATGGATGTAATGAATTTAATAAACGAATGGATGCATGGATGGATGTAATGAATGGATGGATGTAAGGGATGGATGGATGGATGTAATGGATGGATGCAATGGATGTAATGGATGGATGTAATAGATGTAATGGATGGACGTAATGGATCTAATGGATGGATGTAATTGATGTAATAGATGAATGTAATGGATGGATGTAATGGATGGATGTAATAGATGTAATAGATGGATGTCATGGATGGATGTGATAGATGTAATGGGTGGATGTAATGGATGTAATGGATGGATGGAATGGATGCATGTAATGGATGTAATGGATGGATGTAATGGATGTAATGGATGGATGGATGTAATGGATGTAATGGATGGATGTAATCAATATAATGGATGGATGTAATGAATGTAATGGATGGATGGATGGATGTAATGGATGGATATAATGGATGGATGGATGTAATGGATGGATATAATGGATGGATGGATGGATGTAATGGATGGATGGATGTAATGGATGGATGGATGGATTGATGTAATGAATGTAATGGACGGATGTATGCAATGGATGTAATGGATGGATGAAATGGATGTAATGGATGGATGTAATGGATGGATGGATGGATGTAATAGATGGATGGATGTAATGGATGGATGGATGGATGTAATGGATGGATGGATGTAATGGATGGATGGATGGATGGATGGATGGACGTAATGGATGGATGGATGGATGGATGGATGTAATGGATGGATGTATTGGATGGATGTAATGGATCGAACCTGGCCGAGATCGAATCTGCGTTTTTCGGGTCAGCAGCCATGCGTCAGAACCACTAAGCTACCACAAGGTTCAATAGCTTCAAGTATCTACATTGGTGTACGCAGAAAATGTGGAGAAGAACAAATCCAAACATCCGAGGATGTTTCCTTCCCAGAAACACCTCTTGCACGGATGGATGTAATGGATGTAATGGATGGATGTAATGGATGTAATGGATGGATGGATGGATGGATGGATGGATGTGATGGATGGATGGATGAATGTAATAAATGTAATGGATGGATTTAATGGATGGATGGACGGATGTAATGAATGGATGGATGGATGGATGTAATGGATGAATGAATGTAATGAATAGATGTAATGGATGGATGTAATGGGTGTAATTTATGGATGTAATGGATGTAATGGATGGATGTTGTGGATGTAATGGATGGATGTAAGGGATGTAATGGATGGATAAATGGATGGATGTGATGGATGGATGGATGAATGTAATAAATGTAATGGATGAATGGATGAATGTAATGGATGGATGTAATGGATGGATGGATGGATGTAATGGATGGATGTAATGGAAGTTTGGATGGATGGATGTAATGGATGGATGTAATGGGTGGATGTAATGGAAGTAATGGATGGATGTAATGAATGTAAAGGATGGATGTAATGGATGGATGTAATGGATGTAATGGATGGATGTAATGGATGGATGTAATGGATGGATGTAATGGAAATAATGGATGGATGTAATTGATGTAAAAATGGATGTAATAGATGTAATGGATGGATGTAATGGATTGATGTAATGGATATATTGGATGGATTTAATGGATGTAATTTATGGATGTAATTGATGTAAATGATGGATGTAATGGATGGATGTAATTGATGTAATGGATGGATGTAATGGAAGGATGTAATGGATGTAATGGATTGATGTAATGGATGTAATGGATTTATGTAATGGATGTAATGGATGGATGTAATGGGTGTAATGGATGGATGTAATAGATGTAATGGATGGACATAATGGATCTAATGGATGGATGTAATGGATGGATGTAATTGATGTAATAGATGGATGTAATGGATGGATGTAATAGATGGATGTAATGGATGGATGTAATAGATGTAATAGATGGATGTAATTGATGTAATAGATGGATGTAATGGATGGATGTAATAGATATAATGGATGGATGTAATGGATTAATGTAATGGATGCATGTAATGGATGTAATGGATGGATGCAAATGATGGATGTAATGGATGTAATGGATGGATGTAATGGATGGATGTAATGGAAGTAATGGGTTGATGTAATGGATTGATGTAATGGATGGATGTAATCGATGGATGTAATGGATATAATAGATGGATGTAATGGATGTAATTTATGGATGTAATGGACGGATGTAATGAATGGATGTAATGGAAGAAATGGGTAGATGCAATGGGTGTAATGTAACAGCTATGGATTTGTGAACTTAATTTCCTCACCAACAAGAGTTACTGACAACTCTGAAACGCTTATTGATGTGTGCTTTACGAATATTTGCACTAGTGATGTCCCGGCTGGCGTTTTGACATTAAGCATTAGTGACCATATGCCTATATTCTGTATAGTTCCGAGTCAACCAAAACAACAGGAGTAAACCGGAATCTTCCACATTTAGAAGAATTGATGAAAACAGCTTATCAGAGTTTCGACGTCTTTGTGCTAGCACAGATTGGAGTAATATTTTGAGACAGGAGGATGCATGCCAATCGTACACAAATTTTATATCTACTATTCAAGAACACTACAATACTGCATTTCCGCAAGCAACGCGCAGAACTGATAGAAAATCAAGAAAGCCGTGGATTTCAAAAGAACTATATGACCGCATACAGGAAAAGAACAGACTTTTTTCTCGTTTTGTGAGAACAAAAGACACTGACATTCTCCGTCAATTCAAAACGTTCCGCAATAAGTTAGGCGCTGACATTAAAAAAGCAAGAAGTGATTATTACGCGAGAAAGTTCTACATGTCTGATGGCTCGAAGGGAACATCGAATACACTTAACGATCTTCTAGGTAAAAACAGAACCAATGCACCCGTCTCACTCCACATTCATGGCGCGAACTATGATGGCGCTGAACTAGCAAATGAATTTAATGGGCATTTCTTATCTGTTTTTCCGCCAAAATCAACTGATGGTCCACATCAAGATGCCTCAGTCTATATAACCAGTAAACAAAGTAATTCCATGTTTTTGTTACCATGCACTGACTCAGAAATAATTACCATTATTCACTCCTTACGCAGTAATAGTGCTCCAGGTGTCGATGGCGTAGCTCCAGTCCCGATCAAGAAAGTAGCAGATGTCATTGCGATACCATTAGCACATATAGTTAACCTAATGTTGACGACAGGCACATTTCCACATCAGTTGAAAATAGCTCGTGTCACTGCCATTCACAAAGGGGGTGACATTAATGATTTAAATAATTATCGGCCGATCTCCATTCTCTCAGTTTTTTCTAAGATTGCAGAACTTGCAATCAACACACGTCTTTCTCAATATCTCGACAAAAACCATGTCATCTCCAAGCAACAGTACGGATTTCAAAAAAACAAAACAACTGAGGCCGCCTTACTGGAAATCAAAGAAAAGCTAATTGAAAACATAGAAAATAAACTGCTTACAGTTGGCATATTCCTTGATATGAGGAAAGCGTTTGACTCGGTTAACCATAAGATATTGCTTGAAAAAATGCAGTGTTATGGAATACGCGGCGTTCCTTCAACCTTATTTGCTAGCTACCTTGACAACCGATCTCAAACAACTATCATTAACGGTATTTCATCTGGGATCGGTCAGATTGTGTCTGGTGTACCACAGGGCTCCGTTCTAGGGCCAACGTTGTTCTTATTATATATTAATGATATCGTCAACCTTCGTCCAGCAGACAACATTATAATCTATGCAGACGATACTAACGTACTTTTTTCAGGGCAAGATAGTAATATTTTGCAAGCAGCCTCCAATAGTTGGTTATCCCAATTGTCTGTTTGGTTAAAATCAAATAGGTTAGAACTTAATGTCAGGAAAACAAAGTACATACTGTTTCGAGCCAAAAATAAGGAAGTTCCGAACAACTTCCAAATTCACTTCGAACAAGCTCCTATAACTCGTGTCAGCTCTACAATGTTCCTTGGAGTCATTTTTGAAGAACATTTACTCTGGACACATCATGTAAACTACGTTTGCACTAAAATGGCTCGCTCTGTTGGTATCCTAAATAAATTTCGCAGAATACTGCCTCGAAAATTCAAACTACAAATTTATTTCTCTCTAGTCTTTTCGCATGTACAATATTGTTTGTTGATCTGGGGAACGACTACCTCAACCAATCTTGTGAAAGTACTTACTTTACAAAAAAGAGCTGTACGAGCGATTGATAATTTAAATTACAGTGAGAGCACAGGTCCTTCCTTCCTCAACCATAGACTGCTAACCATCACGGCGGCTTACCACAAGAAGCTTGCTGTTTATATCAGAAACCTTATGAAAGTAAACTGGCAGACTTTCGAGAGCACATATTTAATTGCCCAAACAGCATACAGTCTTAGGCACCCTCAATACCATGCATCAAAATCCCGTACAAACTATGGGTTCCAAAAACTAACTCACATAATTCCTCATACATTAAACACCTATCCATATTTAACAGAATTGTCGCTACAAAATATGTCCGAGGTCAGGTTTAGGAAAACTGTTCATGAATATTTTTGTTATAGCTAGTTGTGGTGTGTTTCTACCTAATCAGTTTTTGTCTTTGTTATGTTTTGATCTTAGTTTGTTGTGCTTAGCTCTATGCATGCTTGATCTCTGTTTCGTTGTCAATATATCCGCTGCTTTTCTAGTCTCTGTTACTTATGGAAACTTTGCACCATTGCCAAGTGCCACTTTGTTTTGTTTTTTTTTACATGGGGAGGGCAGGCCTCTGTCAGGCGCTACTAGGCGCCTTTAGCTTGCTCTCCCTTGTTTGCAGTCTCTGTACTGGCCAAACAAAACCAATAAATGAAATGAAGTGAAAACTCGAAATGAAGTGTAATGGATTGATGTAATGGATGGATGTAATGGATGGATAGAATGGATGTAATGGATTGATGTAATGGGTGTAATGGATGGATGTAATAGATGTAATTGATGGATAATGGATGTAATGGATGGATGGATGTAATAGATGGATAGATGGATGTAATGGATGGATGGATGGATATAATGAATGTAATGGATGGAAGTAATGAATGTAATGGATGGATGGATGTCATGCATGGATGCATGAATGTAATGGATGGATGGATGGATGTAATGGATCGATGTAATGGGTCTAATGGATGGATGTAATGGATTGATGTAATGGATGGATGTAATGGATGGATAGATAGATGGATGTAATGGATGTAATGGATGGATGAATGGATGTAATGAATGTAATCGATGGATGTATGTAATGGATGTAATGGATGGATGAAATGGATGTAATGGAAGGATGTATTCGATGGATGGATGGATGGATGGATGGATAGATGGATGGATGTAATGGATGTAATGAATTTAATGGATGGATGGATAGATGTAATGGATGCAAAGGATGGGTGGCTGTAATGGATGGATGGATGGATGTAATGGATGTAATTTATGGATGTAATGGATTGATGTAATGGAGATAATGGATGGATGTAATAGATGGATGTAATGGATCTAATGGATGGATGTAATGGATGGATGTAATTGATGTAATAGATGGATGTCATGGATGGATGTGATAGATGTAATGGGTGGATGTAATGGATGGATGGAATGGATACACGTAATGGATGTAATGGATGGATGTAATGGATGGATGGATGTAATGGATGTAATGGATGGATGTAATCAATGTAATGGATGGATGGATGGATGGATGTAATGGATGGATATAATGGATGGATGGATGTAATGGATGTAATGGATGGATGTAATGGAAGTAATGGATGGATGTAATGGATGTAATGGATGGATGTAATGGATGGGTGTAATGGAAGTAATGGATGGATGTAATGGAAGGATGTAATGGATGTAATGGATTGATGTAATGGATTTATGTAATGGATGTAATGGGTGTAATGGATGGATGTAATGGATGGATGTATGGATGGATGTAATGGATGGATGTATTGGATGGATGTAATGGCCGAGATCGAATATGCGTCTTTCAGGTCAGCAGCCAAGCGTCAGAACCACTAAGCAACCATGAGGTTCAATGGATGGATGGATATAATGAATGGATGGATGGATGGATGTAATGGATGGATGTAATGGAAGGATGGATGGATGTAATGGATGGATGGATGGATGGATGTAATGGATGAATGAATGTAATGAATAGATGTAATGGATGGATGTAATAGATGGATGTAATGGATGTAATGGATGGATGTAATGGATGTAATGGATGGATGTAATGGATGGATGTAATGGAAGTAATGGATGGATGTAATGGATGTAAAGGATTGATATAATGAATGTAATGGATGTAATTTATGGATGTAATTGATGTAATTGATGGATTTAATGGAAGGATGTAATGGATTGATGTAATGGATGTAATGGATTTATGTAATGGATGTAATGGATGGATGTAATGGATGTAATGGGTGTAATGGATGGATGTAATGGATGAATGTAATGGATGCAATGGATGGATGCAATGGATGGATGTAATGGATGGATGAATATAGTGGATGGATGTAATGGATGGATGTAATGGATGTAATGGATTGATGTAATGGATGTAATGGATTTATGTAATGGATGTAATGGATGGATGTAATCGATGGATGTAATGGATGTAATGGATGTAATGAATTTAATGGACGAGTGGATGGATGGATGTAATGGATGGATGGATGTAAGGGATGGATGGATGGATGTAATGGATGTAATTTATGGATGTAATGGGTGGATGTAATTTATGGATGTAATGGATGGATGTAATTGTTGGGAACAATGGATGTAATGGATGGCTGTAATGGATGGATGTAATGGATGGATGTGATCGATGGATGTAATGGATGAATGGATGGATGGATGGATGTAATGGATGGATGGATGTAATGTAAGGATGGATGGATGGATGTAATGGATGGAGGATGGATGGATGTAATGGATGGGTGGATATAATGGGTGTAATCGATGGATGGATGGATGTAATGAATGTAATGGATGGATTGATGTAATGGATGGGTGGATGGATGTAATGGATGTAATGGATGGATGGATGGATGGATGTAATGAATGTAATGGATGGATGAATGGATGGATGTAATGGATGGATGAAATGGTTGTAATTGATGGATGGATGGATGTAATGGATGTAATGGATGGATGGATGTAATGTAAGGATGGATGGATGGATGTAATGGATGGAGGATGGATGGATGTAATGGATGGGTGGATATAATGGGTGTAATCGATGGATGGATGGATGTAATGAATGTAATGGATGGATTGATGTAATGGATGGGTGGATGAATGTAATGGATGTAATGGATGGATGGATGGATGGATGTAATAAATGTAATGGATGGATGGATGGATGGATGGATGTAATGGATGGATGAAATGGTTGTAATTGATGGATGGATGGATGTAATGGATGTAATGGATGGATGGATGTAATGGATGTAATGAATTTAATGGACGAATGGATGGATGTAAGGGATGGATGGATGGATGTAATGGATGTAATTTATGGATGTAATGGGTGGATGTAATTTATGGATGTAATGGATGGATGTAATGGTTGGATGTAATGGTTGGGTGCAATGGATGTAATGGATGGCTGTAATGGATGGATGTAATGGATGGATGGATGGATGTAATGGATGGAGGATGGATGGATGTACAGGATGGATGGATGGATGTAATGGATGAATGGATGTAATGGATGGATGGATGTAATGGATGGATGGATGGATGTAATGAATGAATGGATGGATGTAATGGATGGATATAATGGATGGATGTAATGGATGGATATAATGGATGCATGGATGGATGTAATGGATAGATGGATGTAATGGATGGATGGATGTAATGGATGGATGGATGGATGGATGTAATGGATGGGTGGATGGATGCAATGGATGTAATGGATGGATGGATTGATGGATGTAATGAATGTAATGGATGGATGGATGGATGTAATGAATGGATGAAATGGTTGTAATTGATGGATGGATGGATGTAATGGATGTAATGGATGGATGGATGTAATGGATGTAATGAATTTAATAAACGAATGGATGCATGGATGGATGTAATGAATGGATGGATGTAAGGGATGGATGGATGGATGTAATGGATGGATGCAATGGATGTAATGGATGGATGTAATAGATGTAATGGATGGACGTAATGGATCTAATGGATGGATGTAATTGATGTAATAGATGAATGTAATGGATGGATGTAATGGATGGATGTAATAGATGTAATAGATGGATGTCGTGGATGGATGTGATAGATGTAATGGGTGGATGTAATGGATGTAATGGATGGATGGAATGGATGCATGTAATGGATGTAATGGATGGATGTAATGGATGTAATGGATGGATGGATGTAATGGATGTAATGGATGGATGTAATCAATATAATGGATGGATGTAATGAATGTAATGGATGGATGGATGGATGTAATGGATGGATATAATGGATGGATGGATGTAATGGATGGATATAATGGATGGATGGATGGATGTAATGGATGGATGGATGTAATGGATGGATGGATGGATGGATTGATGTAATGAATGTAATGGACGGATGTATGCAATGGATGTAATGGATGGATGAAATGGATGTAATGGATGGATGTAATGGATGGATGGATGGATGTAATAGATGGATGGATGTAATGGATGGATGGATGGATGTAATGGATGGATGGATGTAATGGATGGATGGATGGATGGATGGATGGACGTAATGGATGGATGGATGGATGGATGGATGTAATGGATGGATGTATTGGATGGATGTAATGGATCGAACCTGGCCGAGATCGAATCTGCGTTTTTCGGGTCAGCAGCCATGCGTCAGAACCACTAAGCTACCACAAGGTTCAATAGCTTCAAGTATCTACATTGGTTTACGCAGAAAATGTGGAGAAGAACAAATCCAAACATCCGAGGATGTTTCCTTCCCAGAAACACCTCTTGCACGGATGGATGTAATGGATGTAATGGATGGATGTAATGGATGTAATGGATGGATGGATGGATGGATGGATGGATGGATGGATGTGATGGATGGATGGATGAATGTAATAAATGTAATGGATGGATTTAATGGATGGATGGACGGATGTAATGAATGGATGGATGGATGGATGTAATGGATGAATGAATGTAATGAATAGATGTAATGGATGGATGTAATGGATGTAATTTATGGATGTAATGGATGGATGTTGTGGATGTAATGGATGGATGTAAGGGATGTAATGGATGGATAAATGAATGGATGTGATGGATGGATGGATGAATGTAATAAATGTAATGGATGAATGGATGGATGTAATGGATGGATGGATGGATGTAATGGATGGATGTAATGGAAGTTTGGATGGATGGATGTAATGGATGGATGTAATGGGTGGATGTAATGGAAGTAATGGATGGATGTAATGAATGTAAAGGATGGATGTAATGGATGGATGTAATGGATGTAATGGATGGATGTAATGGATGGATGTAATGGATGGATGTAATGGAAATAATGGATGGATGTAATTGATGTAAAAATGGATGTAATAGATGTAATGGATGGATGTAATGGATTGATGTAATGGATATATTGGATGGATGTAATGGATGTAATTTATGGATGTAATTGATGTAAATGATGGATGTAATGGATGGATGTAATTGATGTAATGGATGGATGTAATGGAAGGATGTAATGGATGTAATGGATTGATGTAATGGATGTAATGGATTTATGTAATGGATGTAATGGATGGATGTAATGGGTGTAATGGATGGATGTAATAGATGTAATGGATGGACATAATGGATCTAATGGATGGATGTAATGGATGGATGTAATTGATGTAATAGATGGATGTAATGGATGGATGTAATAGATGGATGTAATGGATGGATGTAATAGATGTAATAGATGGATGTAATTGATGTAATAGATGGATGTAATGGATGGATGTAATAGATATAATGGATGGATGTAATGGATTAATGTAATGGATGCATGTAATGGATGTAATGGATGGATGCAAATGATGGATGTAATGGATGTAATGGATGGATGTAATGGATGGATGTAATGGAAGTAATGGGTTGATGTAATGGATTGATGTAATGGATGGATGTAATCGATGGATGTAATGGATATAATAGATGGATGTAATGGATGTAATTTATGGATGTAATGGACGGATGTAATGAATGGATGTAATGGAAGAAATGGGTAGATGCAATGGGTGTAATGTAACAGCTATGGATTTGTGAACTTAATTTCCTCACCAACAAGAGTTACTGACAACTCTGAAACGCTTATTGATGTGTGCTTTACGAATATTTGCACTAGTGATGTCCCGGCTGGCGTTTTGACATTAAGCATTAGTGACCATATGCCTATATTCTGTATAGTTCCGAGTCAACCAAAACAACACAGGAGTAAACCGGAATCTTCCACATTTAGAAGAATTGATGAAAACAGCTTATCAGAGTTTCGACGTCTTTGTGCTAGCACAGATTGGAGTAATATTTTGAGACAGGAGGATGCATGCCAATCGTACACAAATTTTATATCTACTATTCAAGAACACTACAATACTGCATTTCCGCAAGCAACGCGCAGAACTGATAGAAAATCAAGAAAGCCGTGGATTTCAAAAGAACTATATGACCGCATACAGGAAAAGAACAGACTTTTTTCTCGTTTTGTGAGAACAAAAGACACTGACATTCTCCGTCAATTCAAAACGTTCCGCAATAAGTTAGGCGCTGACATTAAAAAAGCAAGAAGTGATTATTACGCGAGAAAGTTCTACATGTCTGATGGCTCGAAGGGAACATCGAATACACTTAACGATCTTCTAGGTAAAAACAGAACCAATGCACCCGTCTCACTCCACATTCATGGCGCGAACTATGATGGCGCTGAACTAGCAAATGAATTTAATGGGCATTTCTTATCTGTTTTTCCGCCAAAATCAACTGATGGTCCACATCAAGATGCCTCAGTCTATATAACCAGTAAACAAAGTAATTCCATGTTTTTGTTACCATGCACTGACTCAGAAATAATTACCATTATTCACTCCTACGCAGTAATAGTGCTCCAGGTGTCGATGGCATAGCTCCAGTCCCGATCAAGAAAGTAGCAGATGTCATTGCGATACCATTAGCACATATAGTTAACCTAATGTTGACGACAGGCACATTTCCACATCAGTTGAAAATAGCTCGTGTCACTGCCATTCACAAAGGGGGTGACATTAATGATTTAAATAATTATCGGCCGATCTCCATTCTCTCAGTTTTTTCTAAGATTGCAGAACTTGCAATCAACACACGTCTTTCTCAATATCTCGACCAAAACCATGTCATCTCCAAGCAACAGTACGGATTTCAAAAAAACAAAACAACTGAGGCCGCCTTACTGGAAATCAAAGAAAAGCTAATTGAAAACATAGAAAATAAACTGCTTACAGTTGGCATATTCCTTGATATGAGGAAAGCGTTTGACTCGGTTAACCATAAGATATTGCTTGAAAAAATGCAGTGTTATGGAATACGCGGCGTTCCTTTAACCTTATTTGCTAGCTACCTTGACAACCGATCTCAAACAACTATCATTAACGGTATTTCATCTGGGATCGGTCAGATTGTGTCTGGTGTACCACAGGGCTCCGTTCTAGGGCCAACGTTGTTCTTATTATATATTAATGATATCGTCAACCTTCGTCCAGCAGACAACATTATAATCTATGCAGACGATACTAACGTACTTTTTTCAGGGCAAGATAGTAATATTTTGCAAGCAGCCTCCAATAGTTGGTTATCCCAATTGTCTGTTTGGTTAAAATCAAATAGGTTAGAACTTAATGTCAGGAAAACAAAGTACATACTGTTTCGAGCCAAAAATAAGGAAGTTCCGAACAACTTCCAAATTCACTTCGAACAAGCTCCTATAACTCGTGTCAGCTCTACAATGTTCCTTGGAGTCATTTTTGAAGAACATTTACTCTGGACACATCATGTAAACTACGTTTGCACTAAAATGGCTCGCTCTGTTGGTATCCTAAATAAATTTCGCAGAATACTGCCTCGAAAATTCAAACTACAAATTTATTTCTCTCTAGTCTTTTCGCATGTACAATATTGTTTGTTGATCTGGGGAACGACTACCTCAACCAATCTTGTGAAAGTACTTACTTTACAAAAAAGAGCTGTACGAGCGATTGATAATTTAAATTACAGTGAGAGCACAGGTCCTTCCTTCCTCAACCATAGACTGCTAACCATCACGGCGGCTTACCACAAGAAGCTTGCTGTTTATATCAGAAACCTTATGAAAGTAAACTGGCAGACTTTCGAGAGCACATATTTAATTGCCCAAACAGCATACAGTCTTAGGCACCCTCAATACCATGCATCAAAATCCCGTACAAACTATGGGTTCCAAAAACTAACTCACATAATTCCTCATACATTAAACACCTATCCATTTTTAACAGAATTGTCGCTACAAAATATGTCCGAGGTCAGGTTTAGGAAAACTGTTCATGAATATTTTTGTTATAGCTAGTTGTGGTGTGTTTCTACCTAATCAGTTTTTGTCTTTGTTATGTTTTGATCTTAGTTTGTTGTGCTTAGCTCTATGCATGCTTGATCTCTGTTTCGTTGTCAATATATCCGCTGCTTTTCTAGTCTCTGTTACTTATGGAAACTTTGCACCATTGCCAAGTGCCACTTTGTTTTGTTTTTTTTTACATGGGGAGGGCAGGCCTCTGTCAGGCGCTACTAGGCGCCTTTAGCTTGCTCTCCCTTGTTTGCAGTCTCTGTACTGGCCAAACAAAACCAATAAATGAAATGAAGTGAAAACTCGAAATGAAGTGTAATGGATTGATGTAATGGATGGATGTAATGGATGGATAGAATGGATGTAATGGATTGATGTAATGGGTGTAATGGATGGATGTAATAGATGTAATTGATGGATAATGGATGTAATGGATGGATGGATGTAATAGATGGATAGATGGATGTAATGGATGGATGGATGGATATAATGAATGTAATGGATGGAAGTAATGAATGTAATGGATGGATGGATGTCATGCATGGATGCATGAATGTAATGGATGGATGGATGGATGTAATGGATCGATGTAATGGGTCTAATGGATGGATGTAATGGATTGATGTAATGGATGGATGTAATGGATGGATAGATAGATGGATGTAATGGATGTAATGGATGGATGAATGGATGTAATGAATGTAATCGATGGATGTATGTAATGGATGTAATGGATGGATGAAATGGATGTAATGGAAGGATGTATTCGATGAATGGATGGATGGATGGATGGATAGATGGATGGATGTAATGGATGTAATGAATTTAATGGATGGATGGATAGATGTAATGGATGCAAAGGATGGGTGGCTGTAATGGATGGATGGATGGATGTAATGGATGTAATTTATGGATGTAATGGATTGATGTAATGGAGATAATGGATGGATGTAATAGATGGATGTAATGGATCTAATGGATGGATGTAATGGATGGATGTAATTGATGTAATAGATGGATGTCATGGATGGATGTGATAGATGTAATGGGTGGATGTAATGGATGGATGGAATGGATGCACGTAATGGATGTAATGGATGGATGTAATGGATGGATGGATGTAATGGATGTAATGGATGGATGTAATCAATGTAATGGATGGATGGATGGATGGATGTAATGGATGGATATAATGGATGGATGGATGTAATGGATGTAATGGATGGATGTAATGGAAGTAATGGATGGATGTAATGGATGTAATGGATGGATGTAATGGATGGGTGTAATGGAAGTAATGGATGGATGTAATGGAAGGATGTAATGGATGTAATGGATTGATGTAATGGATTTATGTAATGGATGTAATGGGTGTAATGGATGGATGTAATGGATGGATGTATGGATGGATGTAATGGATGGATGTATTGGATGGATGTAATGGCCGAGATCGAATATGCGTCTTTCAGGTCAGCAGCCAAGCGTCAGAACCACTAAGCAACCATGAGGTTCAATGGATGGATGGATATAATGAATGGATGGATGGATGGATGTAATGGATGGATGTAATGGAAGGATGGATGGATGTAATGGATGGATGGATGGATGGATGTAATGGATGAATGAATGTAATGAATAGATGTAATGGATGGATGTAATAGATGGATGTAATGGATGTAATGGATGGATGTAATGGATGTAATGGATGGATGTAATGGATGGATGTAATGGAAGTAATGGATGGATGTAATGGATGTAAAGGATTGATATAATGAATGTAATGGATGTAATTTATGGATGTAATTGATGTAATTGATGGATTTAATGGAAGGATGTAATGGATTGATGTAATGGATGTAATGGATTTATGTAATGGATGTAATGGATGGATGTAATGGATGTAATGGGTGTAATGGATGGATGTAATGGATGAATGTAATGGATGCAATGGATGGATGCAATGGATGGATGTAATGGATGGATGAATATAGTGGATGGATGTAATGGATGGATGTAATGGATGTAATGGATTGATGTAATGGATGTAATGGATTTATGTAATGGATGTAATGGATGGATGTAATCGATGGATGTAATGGATGTAATGAATTTAATGGACGAGTGGATGGATGGATGTAATGGATGGATGGATGTAAGGGATGGATGGATGGATGTAATGGATGTAATTTATGGATGTAATGGGTGGATGTAATTTATGGATGTAATGGATGGATGTAATTGTTGGGAACAATGGATGTAATGGACGGCTGTAATGGATGGATGTAATGGATGGATGTGATCGATGGATGTAATGGATGAATGGATGGATGGATGGATGTAATGGATGGATGGATGTAATGTAAGGATGGATGGATGGATGTAATGGATGGAGGATGGATGGATGTAATGGATGGGTGGATATAATGGGTGTAATCGATGGATGGATGGATGTAATGAATGTAATGGATGGATTGATGTAATGGATGGGTGGATGGATGTAATGGATGTAATGGATGGATGGATGGATGGATGTAATGAATGTAATGGATGGATGAATGGATGGATGTAATGGATGGATGAAATGGATGTAATGGATGGATGTAATAGATGTAATGGATGGACATAATGGATCTAATGGATGGATGTAATGGATGGATGTAATTGATGTAATAGATGGATGTAATAGATGAATGTAATAGATGTAATGGATGGATGTAATGAATTAATGTAATGGATGCATGTATTGGATGTAATGGATGGATGTAAAGGATGGATGTAATGGATGTAATGGATGGATGTAATGGATGGATGTAATGGAAGTAATGGGTTGATGTAATGGATGTAATGGATTGATGTAATGGATGGATGAATGGATATAATAGATGAATGTAATGGATGTAATTTATGGATGTAATGGATGGATGGAATGGATGGATGTAATGGAAGAAATGGATAGATGCAATGGATGTAATGGATTGATGTAATGGATGGATGTAATGGATGTAATGGATGGATGTAATGGATGGATGTAATGGATGGATAGAATGGATGTAATGGATTGATGTAATGGGTTAATGGATGGATGTAATAGATGTAATTGATGGATGGATGGATGGATGTAATGGATGGATGGATGTAATAGATGGATAGATGGATGTAATGGATGGATGGATGGATGTAATGAATGTAATGGATGGAAGTAATGAATGTAATGGATGGATGGATGTAATGGATGGATGCATGAATGTAATGGATGGATGGATGGATGTAATGGATCGATGTAATGGGTCTAATGGATGGGTGTAATGAATGTAATTTATGGATGTAATGGATGGATGTAATGGTTGTAATGCATGGATGTTATGGATGGATGTTGTGGATGTAATGGATGGATGTAAGGGATGTAATGGATTGATGTAATGGATGGATGTAATGGATGGATGGATGGATGTAATGGATGTAATGGATGGATGGATGGATGGATGGATGTAATGAATGTAATCGATGGATGTATGTAATGGATGGATGAAATGGATGTAATGGAAGGATGTATTCGATTGATGGATGGATGGATAGATGGATGGATATAATGGATGTAATGAATTTAATGGATGGATGGATAGATGTAATGGATGCAATGGATGGGTGGCTGTAATGGATGGATGGATGGATGTAATGGATGTAATTTATGGATGTAATGGATTGATGTAATGGACATAATGGATGGATGTAATAGATGGATGTAATGGATCTAATGGATGGATGTAATGGATGGATGTAATTGATGTAATAGATGGATGTCATGGATGGATGTGATAGATGTAATGGGTGGATGTAATGGATGGATGTAATGGATTGATGTAATGGATATATTGGATGGATGTAATGGATGTAATTTATGGATGAAATTGATGTAATGGATGGATGTAATGGATGGATGTAATTGATGTAATGGATGGATGTAATGGAAGGATGTAATGGATGTAATGGATTGATGTAATGGATGTAATGGATTTATGTAATGGATGTAATGGGTGTAATGGATGGATGTAATGGATGGATGCAATGGATGTAATGGATGGATGTAATAGATGTAATGGATGGACATAATGGATCTAATGGATGGATGTAATGGATGGATGTCATGGATTGATGTAATGGATATATTGGATGGATGTAATGGATGTAATTTATGGATGTAATTGATGTAATGGATGGATGTAATGGATGGATGTAATTTATGTAATGGATGGATGTAATGGAAGGATGTAATGGATGTAATGGATTGATGTAATGGATGTAATGGATTTATGTAATGGATGTAATGGGTGTAATGGATGGATGTAATGGATGGATGCAATGGATGTAATGGATGGATGTAATAGATGTAATGGATGGACATAATGGATGTAATGGATGGATGTAATTGATGTAATAGATGGATGTAATAGATGAATGTAATAGATGTAATGGATGGATGTAATGAATTAATGTAATGGATGCATGTATTGGATGTAATGGTTGGATGTAAAGGATGGATGTAATGGATGTAATGGATGGATGTAATGGATGGATGTAATGGAAGTAATGGGTTGATGTAATGGATGTAATGGATTGATGTAATGGATGGATGAATGGATATAATAGATGAATGTAATGGATGTAATTTGTGGATGTAATGGATGGATGGAATGGATGGATGTAATGGAAGAAATGGATAGATGCAATGGATGTAATGGATTGATGTAATGGATGGATGTAATGGATGTAATGGATGGATGTAATGGATGGATGTAATGGATGGATAGAATGGATGTAATGGATTGATGTAATGGGTTAATGGATGGATGTAATAGATGTAATTGATGGATGGATGGATGTAATGGATGGATGGATGTAATAGATGGATAGATGGATGTAATGGATGGATGGATGGATGTAATGAATGTAATGGATGGAAGTAATGAATGTAATGGATGGGTGGATGTAATGGATGGATGCATGAATGTAATGGATGGATGGATGGATGTAATGGATCGATGTAATGGGTCTAATGGATGGATGTAATGGATGTAATTTATGGATGTAATGGATGGATGTTATGGATGGATGTTGTGGATGTAATGGATGGATGTAAGGGATGTAATGGATTGATGTAATGGATGGATGTAATGGATGGATGGATGGATGTAATGGATGTAATGGATGGATGGATGGATGGATGTAATGAATGTAATCGATGGATGTATGTAATGGATGGATGAAATGGATGTAATGGAAGGATGTATTCGATTGATGGATGGATGGATAGATGGATGGATATAATGGATGTAATGAATTTAATGGATGGATGGATAGATGTATTGGATGCAATGGATGGGTGGCTGTAATGGATGGATGGATGGATGTAATGGATGTAATTTATGGATGTAATGGATTGATGTAATGGACATAATGGATGGATGTAATAGATGGATGTAATGGATCTAATGGATGGATGTAATGGATGGATGTAATTGATGTAATAGATGGATGTCATGGATGGATGTGATAGATGTAATGGGTGGATGTAATGGATGGATGTAATGGATGGATGTAATGGATGTAATGGATGGATGGATGTAATGGATGTTATGGATGGATGTAATCAATGTAATGGATGGATGTAATGAATGTAGTGGATGGATGGATGGATGTAATGGATGGATATAATGGATGGATGGATGGATGTAATGGATGGATGGATGTAATGGATGGATGGATGGATTGATGTAATGAATTTAATGGACGGATGTATGCAATGGATGTAATGGATGGATGAAATGGATGTAATGGATGGATGTAATGGATGGATGGATGGATGTAATGGATGGATGGATGGATGTAATGGATGGATGGATGGATGTAATGGATGGATGTAATGGATGGATGGATGGATGGACGTAATGGATGGATAGATGGATGTAATGGATGGATGTATTGGATGGATGTAATGGATCGAACCTGGCCGAGATCGAATCTGCGTCTTTCGGGTCAGCAGCCATGCGTCAGAACCACTAAGCTACCACAAGGTTCAAGAGCTTCAAGTATCTACATTGGTGTACGCAGAAAATGTGGAGAAGAACAAATCCAAACATCCGAGGATGTTTCCTTCCCAGAAACACCTCTTGGACGAATGGATGTAATGGATGGATGTAATGGATGTAATGGATGGATGGATGGATGTGATGGATGGATGGATGAATGTAATAAATGTAAATGATGGATGTAATGGATGGATGGATGTAATGAATGAATGCATGGATGGATGGATGTAATGGATGAATGACTGTAATGAATAGATGTAATGGATGGATGTAATGGATGTAATTTATGGATGTAATGGATGTAATGGATGGATGTAATGAACGGATGTTGTGGATGTAATGGATGGATGTAAGGGATGTAAAGGATTGATGTAATGGATGGATGTAATGGATGTATGGATGGATGTAATGGATGGATGGATGGATGTAATGAATGTAATCGATGGATGTATGTAATGGATGTAATGGATGGATGAAATGGATGTAATGGAAGGATGTAATCAATAGATGGATGGATGGATAGATGGATGGATGTAATGGATGTAATGAATTTAATGGATGGATGGATGGATGGATAGATGTAACGGATGCAATGGATGGGTGGCTGTAATGGATGGATGGATGGATGGATGTAATGGATGTAATTTATGGATGTAATGGACATAATGGATGGATGTAATAGATGGATGTAATGGTACTAATGGATGGATATAATGGATGGATGTAATTGATGTAATAGATGGATGTCATGGATGGATGTGATAGATGTAATGGGTGGACGTAATGGATGTAATGGATGGATGGATGTAATGGAAGTAATGGGTATGTAATGGATTGATGTAATGGATGGATGTAATGGATGGATGTAATGGATGATGTAATGGATGGATGTAATGGATATAATGGATGAATGTAATGGATGTAATTTATGGATGTAATGGATGGATGTAATGTATCTAATGGATGGATGTAATGCATGGATGTAATAGGTGTAATGGATGGTTGTAATGGATGTAATGGATGGATGTAATGGATGCATGTAATGGATGTAATGGATGGATGTAATGGATGTAATGGATGGATGTAATGGATGGATGTAATGGATGGATGTAATGGATGCATGTAATGGATGTAATGGATGGATGTAATGGATGTAATGGATGGATGTAATGGATGGATGTAATGGAAGTAATGGATTGATGTAATGCATGGATGTAATGGATGGATGTAATGGATACATGTAATGGATGTAATGGATGAATGTAATGGGTGTAATGGATGGATGTAATGGATGGATGTAATCAATGTAATGGATGGATGTAATGAATGTAATGGATGGATGGATGGATGTAATGGATGGATATAATGGATGGATGGATGTAATGGATGGATATTGCCACGTATCATTGTAGTGTTTCTTCGTTCACGCTCAAGGCTGCAGGAAAGGGCTGTTATCATTTTTGTTCGTGACGCGAGAAGCAACCGGACTTATCTCGATTGTTCACAGCCATGAACAGCTGCATCTACCTGTTTCTAGATTACTCTAGATGATCTCGACCTGTTATCTCGAAGTTTCCTTGCCGGCTTTAAATTGAACGATGCCGCGAGCAGCGGGCATTCGTAGTTCGACGATTGACGAGCACGCTTGTTGCTTACGCCGCCACCGAGTGAGTCAGTTCTTTTGTGGGCGCAAGTCAGCCCAAATAAAGCGCTTCGTTTGCAAGTATTTCTGGTGTCTTCCTGACCGCTGGACTGCCGTCACTACAACGTGACATCTGGTGGAGGTGCTGGGTAGCCTTTCATGTTCCGGACACCCCCTACAAGCCGTGACGCCAGCCCTCTGAGTCATCAACCGCAGGACCTGCGTCCAGTCCACCGCGCTAGCCGACGCCTGCAAGGGGACGCACCAGAGTTCGGGAATCTGCCGGACCCTACCCGGAAGCGAAAGCCAGCAGCAACGTCCACCATGAGCTTGCCCCAGACGACGACTCCAATCATTCTGCAGCAGCCCCGGGTGCCACCAACCTTCGACGCTTCGCCTGGCGCCGACCCCGAAGAATGGCTGGAGCAGTTCGACCGAGTGGCTGTCTTTAACAACTGGGACGATGCCATGAAATTTAGGTACGTCTACTTTGCCCTGTAGGGACCAGCAAGAGTCTGGTTTGAGAATGAGGAAGCCAGCCTCGCGAATTGGGAAACCTTCAAAGAGCAGCTTCTCAAGACTTTCACAAACGTCGTGAGAAAGGAGAGAGCCCAGCAGCTGCTACAGTCTCGCATACAACACCCAAACGAGACCGTTGCAGTGTACACTGAGGAGATGAAGCGTCTCTTCCGGCGTGCCGACTCGAACATGAAGGAAGAAGAAAAGGTCAAGCTGCTTATGCGAGGAGTTAAAGAACAACTCTTTGCCGGCCTCGTACGGAACCCACCGAAAACCGTGGCGGAATTCATAGAAGAGGCCTCCACGATGGAAAAAAGACTTGACGCCCGAGCCCGCCAATATGAGCGCCAGCAGCGCGTTTTTTCAGCAAACTGCCTGGACGCCGCTAACAACGATAACCTGCGGGAGGTTATACGCCAAGTAGTACGAGAAGAGCTCCGACGATTGCTGCCAAATGGAACGCAGCCGCAGGTTTCACCACTTACTGACGTAATCTGGGACGAAGTTCAACAGGCCTTGGGTGTGACGCCGACACCCACGCAGCCTCTGCAGCCCCCAGCCATGACTTACGCCGCTGCTGTGCGCCGTCCTGCACCTCGACGACGGGATCCAAGCCCCTATCGCCCTCAGCCAGCTGCGTTGGACCGCCGCCCACTCGCCCCAACCCGCCCGTCCTACGAGCGACGCGCGCAGCCGAGGAAATGCGACGAGTGGAGAACTCCCGACCAGCGCCGCCCACTATGCTTCCACTGTGGAGAAGCCGGTCACGTCCTCCGGCACTGCCCATACAGAAGACTGGGCCTCCGAGGGTTCTCTTACGACGCTCCACGACCCCGACCCGGCCAGCGACCAGCCGAAATCGAGGAGTTTTTACGTCGGGAAGAATACTCATCGCCGAGCCGCCTATCACGTTCCCCGTCGCCATCGTCCCAGCGCTTTGTATCTCCTAGCCGAGGTTACGCCGTGCGTGGACGCTCCCCCAGCCCCCGAAGGTTAAACTAAATAAAGCAGCCTCTGGAGGTGAGGTTGCTTCTAAGCGCAATGAGAAAGATCCTCCATCGACGAGTACTCGAGATCATGCCACGACGACGACACCGACGACGACGACGCGGCCAGAATTGAAGCTTTTACCGCTGCCCAGTGAAGTAACGTCGCAGTACGCCCACCGCAGCCTCACTACTCGACGAAGCCGTGATCGGACACCGAAGACAACGTACAATACGAGAACGCGTACAAGTGACCTTGAAGTTACGGTCAACGGTCACGCGGTTACTGCCTTGGTGGACACGGGAGCTGACTACTCTGTCATGAGTGGCCCACTCGCTGTCCGACTCAGGAAGGTAACAACAACCTGGGATGGCCCGCTGATCCGCACCGCAGGTGGCAACCTGAATACGCCGTCAGGACGCTGCACCGCGAGAGTTACTGTAAATGGGAGAACCTATGCGACAACCTTCCTGATCCTACAGCAATGCTCGAGAGACGTGATTTTGGGAATGGACTTCCTGAACGAACATCGGGCGATCATCGACCTTCGATCTAAGTCGATCAAGCTTTCCACGGAAAAAGGCATACCTGTTGCGACGAGCGCGACTCATCACGTTGCCTTAAATGTCCTCGATGAAGCATTGAGTGTGCCACCCCGATCAAGTGTTCTCGTCGGCATAGGTACTGGAGACATCGAAAATGCCGAAGGTGTTATCGAGGGGAACACCCAGTTACTCCTGGATCGAGGATTGGGCGTCGCGAGGGGAGTCGCCGAAATCCGAAATGGCCAAGCCCAGGTGTTGCTAACCAACTTCACCGAAGAATACCGGCATCTAAACAAAGGTACGACGATCGCATTCCTCGACGAGCTGGCAGACATCAGAGACGTATTTGCCCTACCCGACCAACCCGCAGAACTATGTGACCAAGGCCATCAACCCACGTTCGACATCAACCCGGCATTACCCCGGAGCAGACAAGACCAAATACGCAGTCTTCTTCAAAGGTACACCGATTGCTTCTCATCAGCATCGAATGTGCGACGAACCCGGCTGCCAAGCACCGCATTGTCACAGACGAACACGCGCGACCACTGCGACAGAGCCCCTACCGCGTATCGCCGCTAGAACGCCAAGCTATCCGCAAGCAAGTTGAGGAAATGCTTCGTGACGACGTCATACAGCCATCGAGGAGCCCCTGGGCAGCACCGGTCGTCCTAGTGAAAAAGAAAGACGGCACCCTTCGCTTTTGCGTCGATTACCGCCGCCTGAACAGCATTACGAAGAAGGATGTCTACCCCCTCCCCCGCATCGACGACACATTGGATCGGCTCTGCAACGCTAAGTACTTCTCATCGATGGACCTGAAGAGCGGCTACTGGCAAATTGAAGTCGACGAAAGAGATCGCGAGAAGACTGCGTTCATCACGCCAGACGGACTCTTCGAGTTCAAGGTGATGCCATTCGGCCTCTGCTCTGCCCCAGCGACGTTCCAGCGAGTAATGGATACGGTGCTCGCAGGCTTGAAGTGGCAGATTTGCCTAGTCTACTTAGATGATGTTGTTGTCTTCTCCTCAAGTTTTGAAGACCACCTCAGAAGGCTTCGGATAGTGCTGGAAACGATCAAGTCTTCAGGCCTGACACTGAAACCAGAGAAGTGCCACTTCGCCTACGAGGAGCTGCTGTTCTTTGGTCACGTCGTAAGCAAGGATGGAGTTCGCCCAGACCCCCAGAAGACGGCTGCGATCGCAGAGTTTCCACAGCCTAATGACAAGAAGGCTATACGCAGATTCCTTGGATTGTGCGCTTATTACCGACGATTCGTCAAGAACTTTTCGCGCATCGCTGAACCTTTGACTCAACTTACCAACTTACCTTTTAAATGGGAAAGGCCACAAGAGGAAGCTTTCAACGAGCTGAAGCGCCGCTTACAGTCCCCTCCTGTGCTCGGGCACTTTGATGAAAACGCCGAAACCGAAGTTCATACCGATGCAAGCAGCGTGGGCTTAGGAGCGGTCCTCGTTCAGAAAAATGGCAGACAGGAGAAAGTTATCGCGTACGCTAGCCGTTCACTGTCGAGAGCCGAAGCCAACTATTCGACGACAGAGAAAGAATGACTCGCCATTATTTGGGCCACGTCCAAATTTCGCCCCTACCTATACGGACGACCATTCAAGGTTGTGAGTGATCACCATGTTCTGTGCTGGCTGGCCAATTTGAAAGATCCCTCCGGCCGCCTTGCTCGTTGGAGCCTGCGTCTTCAAGAATTCGACATAACTGTAGTCTACAAATCTGGCCGCAAGCATTCCGATGCAGACTGCTTGTCACGAGCTCCTGTCGACGCAGCACCCGAAGAGGAAGACGAGGACGCTTTCTTAGGACCGGTAAGCGCCAGCAGTTTCGCGCAGCAGCAGCACTCGGATCCTGACTTGCAAAGCCTAGTTGATTATCTGAAAGGCAAGACCGCATCGCCTCCCCGAGGGTTCAAGCGGCAACTGTCGTCCTTCGTCCTTCACAATAATGTCCTCCTGAAGAAGAACTTCGCGCCGAACAGGACAGTGCATCTTCTTGTCGTGGCCAAAAATCTCAGGCAAGAAATTATGCAGGCATGTCATGATGAGCCGACTGCAGGACATCTCGGGATTGCTCGCACGTTGCACCGCATCCAGGAGAAGTACTATTGGCCACGGCTAGCTACCGACGTTTCCCATTACGTGAAAACGTGCCGTGAGTGTCAGCGACGCAAAACGCTTCCGACTACACCAGCCGGACTCCTGAACCCCATACCACCGCCAACTAAGCCCTTTCAGCAAATAGGGATGGACCTCCTCGGCCCCTTTCCGACCTCTTCATCAGGAAACAAGTGGTTCATCGTGGCCACCGACTACATGACCCGCTACGCCGAAGCAAAAGCGTTGCCTAGTGGTACCGCAACAGAAGTCGCAAAATTTTTGTCGAACAAATTCTCCTGCGACACGGCGCCCCGGAAGTGCTCATCACAGACAGAGGAACGGCGTTTACAGCGGAGCTCACGCAAGCCATTTTAAACTACAGCCAGACAAGCCATCGGAGGACCACTGCCTATCATCCACAAACCAACGGACTCACAGAGCGTCTGAACAAGACCATCGCAGACATGCTCTCCATGTACATCGACGCCTAACACAAGACGTGGGACTCCATTCTGCCCTACGTGATATTCGCTTATAATACTGCCGTCCAGGAGACAACCAGGTTTACCCCGTTCCTGCTGGTATACGGCAGGAAGCCCACGACAACACTCGACGCAATGCTCCCGCACGTTTCCGACGAAGACAATCTCGACGTCGCCGCCTACCTTCATCGCGCCGAGGAAGCCCGAAGACTTGCGCGGCTTCGCATTCAAGACCAGCAGCACACCGACGCCCGACGCTACAATCTGCGCCGACGAGACACGCATTACAAGCCAGGTGATCGGGTTTGGATATGGACGCCAGTTCGCCGCCGTGGATTGAGCGAAAAGTTGCTGCGACGCTACTTTGGCCCGTACAGGGTTCTCCGTCGGATCGGTGACCTCGACTATGAAGTCATCCCCGACGCCACGACAGCATCTCAGCGACGCCGCCCACGCCCGGAAGTCGTACATGTCGTATGCCTGAAGCCATATTATGAACGCTAAAGCACTCGAAGTTTCATTTTCCGTGTTTATTTTCATTTTCAAGCATCGAGACGATGCTTCTTTGGAAGGGGGGTAATGCCACGTATCATTGTAGTGTTTGTTCGTTCACGCTCAAGGCTGCAGGAAAGGGCTGTTATCATTTTTGTTCGTGACGCGAGAAGCGACCGGACTTATCTCGATTGTTCACACCCATGAACAGCTGCATCTACGTGTTTCTAGATTACTCTAGATGATCTCGACCTGTTATCTCGAAGTTTCCTTGCCGGCTTTAAATTGAACGATGCCGCGAGCAGCGGGCATTCGTAGTTCGACGATTGACGAGCACGCTTGTTGCTTACGCCGCCACCGAGTGAGTCAGTTCCTTTGCGGGCGCAAGTCAGCCCAAATAAAGAGCTTCGTTTGCAAGTATTTCTGGTGTCTTCCTGACCGCTGGACTGCCGTCACTACAACGTGACAATATAATGGATAGATGGATGGATGGATGTAATGGATGGATGGATGTAATGGATGGATGGATGGATTGGTGTAATGAATGTAATGGATGGATGTATGGAATGGATGTAATGGATGGATGAAATGGATGTAATGGATGGATGTAATGGATGGATGGATGTAATGGATGGATGGATGGATGGATGTAATGGATGGATGGATGGATGTAATGGATGGATGGACGGATGGATGGATGTAATGGATGGATGGATGGATGTAATGGATGGATGTATTGGATGGATGTAATGGATCGAACCTGGCCGAGATCGAATCTGCGTCTTTCGGGTCAGCAGCCAAGCGTCAGAACCACTAAGCCACCACAAGGTTCAAGAGCTTCAAGTATCTGCATTGGTGTACTCAGAAAATGTGGAGAAGAACAAATCCAAACATCCGAGGATATTTCCTTCCCAGAAACACCTCTTGGACAGATGGATGTAATGGATGTAATGGATGGATGTAATGGATGTAATGGATGGATAAATGGATGGATGTGATGGATGGATGTCATGGATTGATATAATGGATATATTGGATGGATGTAATGGATGTAATTTATGGATGTAATTGATGTAATGGATGGATGTAATGGATGGATGTAATGGATGTAATGGATTGATGTAATGGATGTAATGGATTTATGTAATGGATGTAATGGATGGATGTAATGGGTGTAATGGATGGATGTAATGGATTTAATGGATGGATGCAATGGATGTAATGGATGGATGTAATAGACGTAATGGATGGACGTAATGGATCTAATGGATGGATGTAATGGATGGATGTAATTGATGTAATAGATGGATGTAATGGATGGATGTAATAGATGTAATGGATGGATGTAATGGATCAACGTAATGGATGCATGTAATGGATGGATGTAAAGGATGAATGTAATGGATGTAATGGATGGATGTAATGGAAGTAATGGGTTGATGTAATGGATGTAATGGATTGATGTAATGGATGGATGTAATCGATGAATGTAATGGATGTAATAGATGGATGTAATGGATGTAATTTATGGATGCAATGGATGGATGTAATGGATGGATGTAATGCAAGAAATGGATAGATGCAATGGATGTAATGGATTGATGTAAGGGATGGATGTAATGGATGTAATGGATGGATGTAATGGATGGATAGAATGGATGTAATGGATTGATGTAATGTGTTAATGGATGGATGTAATAGATGTAATTGATGGATGGATGGATGTAATGGATGGATGGATGTAATAGATGGATAGATGGATGTAATGGATGGATGGATGGATGTAATGAATGTAATGGATGGAAGTAATGAATGTAATGGATGGATGGATGTAATGGATCGATGTAATGGGTCTAGTGGATGGACGTAATGGATGTAATGGATGGATGTAATGGTTTTAATGCATGGATGTAATGGATGGATGTTGTGGATGTAATGGATGGATGTAAGGGATGTAATGGATTGATGTAATGGATGTAATCGATGGATGTATGTAATGGATGGATGAAATGGATGTAATGGAAGGATGTAATCGATGGATGGATGGATGGATAGATGGATGGATGTAATGGATGTAATGAATTTAATGGATGGATGGATGGATAGATGTAATGGATGCAATGGATGGGTGGCTGTAATGGATGGATGGATGGATGTAATGGATGTAATTTATGGATGTAATGGATTGATGTAATGGACATAATGGATGGATGTAATAGATGGATGTAATGGATCTAATGGATGGATGTAATGGATGGATGTAATTGATGTAATAGATGTATGTCATGGATGGATGTGATAGATGTAATGGGTGGATGTAATGGATGGATGGAATGGATGCATGTAATGGATGTAATGGATGGATGGATGTAATGGAAGTAATGGGTTTATGTAATGGATTGATAAAATGGATGGATGTAATGGATATAATGGATGAATGTAACGGATGTAATTTATGGATGTAATGGATGGATGTAATGGATCTAATGGATGGATGTAATGCATGGATGTAATAGATGTAATGGATGGTTGTAATGGATGTAATGGATGGATGTAATGGATGCATGTAATGGATGTAATGGATGGATGTAATGGAAGTAATGGATTGATGTAATGCATGGATGTAATGGATGGATGTAATGGATACATGTAATGGATGTAATGGATGGATGTAATCGATGTAATGGATGGATGTAATGAATGTAATGGATGGATGGATGGATGTAATGGATGGATATAATGGATGGATGGATGAATGGATATATTGGATGGATGGATGTAATGGATGGATGGATGGATTGATGTAATGAATGTAATGGACGTATGTGTTCAATGGATGTAATGGATGGATGAAATGGATGTAATGGATGGATGTAATGGTTGGATGGATGTAATGGATGGATGGCTGGATGGATGTAATGGATGGATAGATGGATGGATGTAATGGATGGATGGATGGATGTAATGGATGGATGTATTGGATGGATGTAATGGATCGAACCTGGCCGAGATCGAATCTGCGTCTTTCGGGTCAGCAGCCAAGCGTCAGAACCACTAAGCCACCACAAGGTTTAAGAGCTTCAAGTATCTACATTGGTTTCCGCAGAAAATGTGGAGAAGAACAAATCCAAACATCCGAGGATGTTTCCTTCCCAGAAACACCTCTTGGACGGATGGATGTAATGGATGTAATGGATGGATGTAATGGATGTAATGGATGTAATGGATGGATGGATGGATGGATGTGATGGATGGATGGATGAATGTAATAAATGTAATGGATGGATGTAATGGATGGATGGATGTAATGGATGGATGTAATGGATGTAATGGATGGATGTCATGGATTGATGTAATGGATATATTGGATGGATGTAATGGATGTAATTTATGGATGTAATTGATGTAATGAATGGATGTAAGTGATGTAATTTATGGATGTAATGGAAGGATGTAATGGATGTAATGGATTTATGTAATGGATGTAATGGGTGTAATGGATGGATGTAATGGATGGATGTAAAGGACGTAATGGATGGATGCAATGGATGTAATGGATGGATGTAATAGATGTAATGGATGGACGTAATGGATCTAATGGATGGACGTAATGGATGGATGTAATCGATGAATGTAATGGATGTAATAGATGGATGTAATGGATGTAATTTATGGATGCAATGGATGGATGTAATGGATGGATGTAATGCAAGAAATGGATAGATGCAATGGATGTAATGGATTGATGTAAGGGATGGATGTAATGGATGTAATGGATGGATGTAATGGATGGATAGAATGGATGTAATGGATTGATGTAATGTGTTAATGGATGGATGTAATAGATGTAATTGATGGATGGATGGATGTAATGGATGGATGGATGTAATAGATGGATAGATGGATGTAATGGATGGATGGATGGATGTAATGAATGTAATGGATGGAAGTAATGAATGTAATGGATGGATGGATGTAATGGATCGATGTAATGGGTCTAGTGGATGGTCGTAATGGATGTAATGGATGGATGTAATGGTTTTAATGCATGGATGTAATGGATGGATGTTGTGGATGTAATGGATGGATGTAAGGGATGTAATGGATTGATGTAATGGATGTAATCGATGGATGTATGTAATGGATGGATGAAATGGATGTAATGGAAGGATGTAATCGATGGATGGATGGATGGATAGATGGATGGATGTAATGGATGTAATGAATTTAATGGATGGATGGATGGATAGATGTAATGGATGCAATGGATGGGTGGCTGTAATGGATGGATGGATGGATGTAATGGATGTAATTTATGGATGTAATGGATTGATGTAATGGACATAATGGATGGATGTAATAGATGGATGTAATGGATCTAATGGATGGATGTAATGGATGGATGTAATTGATGTAATAGATGTATGTCATGGATGGATGTGATAGATGTAATGGGTGGATGTAATGGATGGACGGAATGGATGCATGTAATGGATGTAATGGATGGATGGATGTAATGGAAGTAATGGGTTTATGTAATGGATTGATATAATGGATGGATGTAATGGATATAATGGATGAATGTAACGGATGTAATTTATGGATGTAATGGATGGATGTAATGGATCTAATGGATGGATGTAATGCATGGATGTAATAGATGTAATGGATGGTTGTAATGGATGTAATGGATGGATGTAATGGATGCATGTAATGGATGTAATGGATGGATGTAATGGAAGTAATGGATTGATGTAATGCATGGATGTAATGGATGGATGTAATGGATACATGTAATGGATGTAATGGATGAATGTAATGGGTGTAATGGATCGATGTAATGGATGTAATGGATGGATGTAATCGATGTAATGGATGGATGTAATGAATGTAATGGATGGATGGATGGATGTAATGGATGGATATAATGGATGGATGGATGAATGGATATATTGGATGGATGGATGTAATGGATGGATGGATGGATTGATGTAATGAATGTAATGGACGTATGTGTTCAATGGATGTAATGGATGGATGAAATGGATGTAATGGATGGATGTAATGGTTGGATGGATGTAATGGATGGATGGCTGGATGGATGTAATGGATGGATAGATGGATGGATGTAATGGATGGATGGATGGATGTAATGGATGGATGTATTGGATGGATGTAATGGATCGAACCTGGCCGAGATCGAATCTGCGTCTTTCGGGTCAGCAGTCAAGCGTCAGAACCACTAAGCCACCACAAGGTTTAAGAGCTTCAAGTATCTACATTGGTTTACGCAGAAAATGTGGAGAAGAACAAATCCAAACATCCGAGGATGTTTCCTTCCCAGAAACACCTCTTGGACGGATGGATGTAATGGATGTAATGGATGGATGTAATGGATGTAATGGATGTAATGGATGGATGGATGGATGGATGGATGGATGTGATGGATGGATGGATGAATGTAATAAATGTAATGGATGGATGTAATGGATGGATGTAATGGATGTAATGGATGGATGTCATGGATTGATGTAATGGATATATTGGATGGATGTAATGGATGTAATTTATGGATGTAATTGATGTAATGAATGGATGTAAGTGATGTAATTTATGGATGTAATGGAAGGATGTAATGGATGTAATGGATTGATGTAATGGATTTATGTAATGGATGTAATGGGTGTAATGGATGGATGTAATGGATGGATGTAAAGGACGTAATGGATGGATGCAATGGATGTAATGGATGGATGTAATAGATGTAATGGATGGACGTAATGGATCTAATGGATGGACGTAATGGATGGATGTAATTGATGTAATAGATGGATGTAATGGATGGATGTAATAGATGTAATGGATGGCTGCGGTGGTGGCAGACAGCGGTTCGCAGCCTAATTGCTCCGTATAATTGGTTGCAGGTTGCAGACTGCGCGACGGATTTCTCCTTCGCCTGGAATTCCAAAGACTGTGGGACCTGCAGTAACCTTCTTTGAACTGACCGGCTGTGGATGCACGGCATTTCGTTTCCTGAAGCAACTACCGCTGCTAGCGTCACCAGGCTGCTATCACCGGAATGATTTGTGCCGCTCCTGTCACGCCCACTGCTCGTCACTTCGGCTGCGGTGGTGGCAGACAGCGGTTCGCAGCCTAATTGCTCCGTACAACTGGTTGCAGGTTGCAGATTGCGCGACGGATTTCTCCTTCGCCTGGAATTCCAAAGACTGTGGGACCTGCAGTAACCTTCTTTGAACTGACCGGCTGTGGATGCACGGCATTTCGTTTCCTGAAGCAACTACCGCTGCTAGCGTCACCAGGCTGCTATCACCGGAATGATTTGTGCCGCTCCTGTCACGCCCACTGCTCGTCACTTCGGCTGCGGTGGTGGCAGACAGCGGTTCGCAGCCTAATTGCTCCGTACAACTGGTTGCAGGTTGGTGCTTTCGCCTTTCATTTTCAGTCTTGGTCTTACCCTGCTGCCACCGCTGCCGAAAGTGTCTTGCTTTGTGCTGTGCCTTTTTGACTTGTTGGCCCGTGTTAGATAAGACATGGCTGGCCGCGATAAAGTATGTGCGGCATGTTCGAAAGCAATTCCAGCCAAAGGCCGTGTAATGGAATGCTCTGAATGTAGCAACTTGTTCCACCTAGGAAAATGCTCTGGGGTGTCTGAAGCTGCTGCGAAGGGAAAGGCTGAGGCTTTTTTCGAGGTCTGGAAATGTGGCACATGCTATTCGTCACGCCTCAGAGGGGCGGGAGGCGGCAAGGAGGGAGACGAAGTCAATATACCTGTCATTCTCAGTGCTATCCTTGCGAGACTTGAGAAACTTGAACATCTTCCAGAAAAAGTTGACAGTATTGACAAGTCGATCAATATGATGTCAGAGAAATATGATGAAGTGTTAAAAACAATGGCTAGACAAGAGGCAGAGATTAAGGAACTTCGAAAGCGAGTTGTTGTCCTTGAAAGTTGTAGTAACAGTGAGGAAGTGAATCATCTGAAGGTCACTGTGAACGATTTGGAGTGGAGGAGTAGACGGCAAAATTTGGTATTCCACGGCATTTCGGAGTCAGATGGTGAGAATTTGCTTGAAAAAGTTAATGATGTGGCCCACTCAATTGAGCTTCCTGAGCTGTGCGAAGGCGATGTGGATGCCGTACACAGGCTTCCCGCGAAACAAGGCAAAGTTCCAGGTGTGCTAGTTCGTTTCACTTCCCAGAAGCTCAGAGATCAATGGTTTTTGAAAGGCAAATCACTCAGAACGTCTGACTCTGAGGTCTCAATCGTAGAAAACCTGACTCGGTTGAACAGAACGCTTCTCGATTCTGCGAAGAAATGGGCTGATGCGAATGCCTACAAGTATGCCTGGCACCGGAACAACAAAGTCCTTGTACGAAAGGCGAACGGGGAACTGGCACACGTGATTCGATGCGATGACGATTTGAGGAAGCTGTTGCAGTGAGTCACTGCTCTTGGTTGTTAGTTCCTTCTATATGGGTGATACTTACCTCTCTCCTAATGATATTAATAATGAGGTTCAGGGCCAGTCTAACTATTTTTCAGTGCTATGTTTGAATATTCAGTCAGTTCGTGATAAACATGACATTTTACGTGCATTCCTTGAACAGTTTAAATTCATGTTCTCTGTGGTAATGCTTACTGAGACATGGGTCAAAGACAAAGTTGATTGTCCTGAGCTGCTCAACTATCAGTCTTACTTCCTAAACAGAACAAGCAGAAGAGGTGGAGGCGTTTCTTTGTTTGTGCTTGATAGTGTTCAGTGTGAAAGGGTTGATGAGATTACTTCGGTTACACCTGATTATGAGGTGCTCTCAGTTTGTAGCAATAAGAACCTCTTCACTGTTGTGTATCGCCCCCCGAATGGTTGTGTTGAGAACTTTTTTCACTATATGGAGCATGTTTTTCAATTTGCCACTGAATATAATTACACTGTATATATAGGTGGTGATTTCAATGTCGTAATGCATGAAAATACACCCAGAAGGTCACGACTATCATTACTAATGGAATCATACTGTCTTGTAAACGTTGTGGCATTGCCTACACGCATAACACCCACTACAGCAACACTTCTTGATTTGCTGATTACAAATAACGCAACAAATGTGCTCTCAACCGGGGTTATTAATTATGCTGTTAGTGACCACCTGCCTGTTTACATCGTATGTAATAGTGTGCCTGCATTAAAATCAAACTGTAAACAAACAAATGTAAAAATACAGCAGATCACCTCAAATACGTTAGAAACATTTCGACGCAGAATAATGAACGTCAATTGGGAACCAGTTTTTGCTGCATTGACTGCTGACATAGCGTTTAGTTGTTTTCTGAAGATATTCGCTTGTATATATCGTAACAGTTTTCCGTACAAAGATGTAAAGAAACCAAAACGAGCTCGTAAACCCTGGATTACCTCGCATATTCTTCGAATGATTGCCAAGAAAAATTCCCTCTATCAGAAGTTCTTACAAAGTCGCAGTCCAGAATCGTGGGCAACATTCAAGAGGTACCGAAACAACCTGAACTTAACTTTAAGAAAAGCGAGGAATGCATATCACCTTAACATGTTCGCTGGCTTGACCGATCAAAAGAAAGTTTGGAATAGGTTGAATCGAGTCTTGAACCCTAACTCTACAAATACAATTGAAAGTATTACAATGGAAGGCATTAGTTATAGCGGACTCGCACTCGCTAATAAGTTTAATAGCTATTTCAGTGGACTTGTTGATAGTGAACACAATAATATGGCATTGGATTACATTACGAATCATACAAGTAACAGTATTTTTATAACATGTTGTGACGAAAATAAGGTGCTTAATATATATAAAGGCATGAACAATACAAACAGTGAAGATGCTTTTGGACTGAAAATGAAACCTGTTATGTACGTCTTGGACATTATCTGCCCAATTTTAACTCATATTTATAACTTGTCTTTGACTACCGGCATTTTCCCTTCGGAGATGAAAATAGCAAAAGTAGTTGTTCTTTATAAAGGTGGTTCGAAAAACGATCTTGGTAATTATAGACCAGTGTCTATATTGCCTATTTTTTCTAAGGGCTTGGAAAAAAGAATACATTTGCGACTTTCCAATTTTCTTGAAAAACACAACGTGATAACTCCAAGACAGTTTGGATTTAGACCTAAGTCCTCTACTGAAATGGCTCTCCTGAAGCAAAAAGAAATAATCTTAAATAACATTGAATGTAAACAAATAACCCTTGGAATATACATAGACTTCTCCAAAGCATTCGATAGGATTCATCACGAAACTCTTCTTCTTAAACTTTCTGCATACGGTGTCCGGAACAACGCACTATCTCTTATCACCAGCTATTTAACTGACCGATATCAGTACGTTTCTATAGATAATCATCGCTCTACTTATAATAAAATAAAGCATGGTGTACCTCAAGGAAGTATCCTTGGACCCTTATTATTTAATGTATATATTAATGACTTAGTACAGATTGACTCCGAAACAGAATACGTAATTTACGCTGACGACACTACTTTATTTCTGTCTGGCACCAACGCGAATGATATAGTAGAAAAGGCTAACAGCGTGTTGGGCAAACTTAACTCATGGTCTGAAAAAAATTCCCTACTAATAAACACACGGAAAACAAAGGCGATATTTTTTAGAGCTAAAAATGTCAAATGGGCTGTACATACAGATTTAGTATTGGGTGGTAATATGTTAGAAATAACTAATGTTGTAAAAACACTTGGCGTTCACTTCAATGAATTTATGCTATGGGACTACCACATCGAGCAAATGGAGAGTAAGCTATCTCGCGTTGTCGGCATACTCAGAAGGTTAAAGTGCATGATGCCTACTAGGACAAAACTTGTTATTTACCATGCCCTCTTTGATTCTCATGTTAAATATTGCCACTTGGTCTGGGGTACAACGACGCAAACTAATATTCAGAAGGTTTTGACATTACAAAAAAATGCAGTCAGAGCAATTGCGGGTGCCACATACTTAGCACATACGAGTGCTCTATTTGCAAAATACCGCATTATGGATGCAAGGGTTGTTCATCAGTACCGTGTAATTCAGCAGTACAAATCTCAGGTACATAGTGACACCACATTTTTTGCTGACCTTGCGAATCTACGTGAAAATACCGCTGTTCACAACACAAGACACTACGAATATTGGTATGTACCTTGTCCACGCACAAATTACGGTTTTCAAACTCTCAGGTATGTGTTGCCATCTTTCCTTAATAGTAACGCTTTCACTAATCAATCCATTCTTTCCGTTTCATATAGCGCTGTCAGAAATATGTTCTTACAAAAAATGAATCATATCCAACTGTAAAATAAACAAAGTGTCCATGTGCTGTGATTAAACTATCATTTGCGTGTGTGTAACAGTACCGAGACTATTCTGGTGATCTGTTATGAAGATATTGTACATATTTGTTATTTCATGCATTCTCTTGTTATTGTTTTACTGCTGTCTGTCATCGCCGTGCCAAGCCGCTACGGAAGATGGGAGCTTTGTCAAGCCGCGTGTGCGGCTTTTTTTCCTTTCTCCTCAGCCATTGTACATGACTGAAATAAATGCACTGAACTGAACTGGATGTAATGGAGTAATGTAATGGATGCATGTAATGGATGTAATGGATGGATGTAAAGGATGGATGCAATGGATGTAATGGATGGATGTAATGGAAGTAATGGGTTGATGTAACGGATGTAATGAATTGATGTAATGGATGGATGTAATTGATGGATGTAATGGATATAATAGATGGATGTAATGGATGTAATTTATGGATGTAATGGATGGATGTAAGGGATGGATGTAATGAAAGAAATGGATAGACGCAATGGATGTAATGGATTGATGTAATGGATGGATGTAATGGATGTAATGGATGGATGTAATGGATGGATAGAATGGATGTAATGGATTGATGTAATGGGTGTAATGGATGGATGTAATAGATGTAATTGATGGATGGATGGATGGATGTAATGGATGGATGGATGTAATAGAAGGATAGATGGATGTAATGGATGGATGGATGGATGCAATGAATGTAATGGATCGAAGTAATGAATGTAATGGATGGATGGATGTAATGGATGGATGCATGAATGTAATGGATGGATGGATGGATGTAATGTTTCGATGTAATGGGTCTAATGGATGGATGTAATGGATGTAATTTATGGATGTAATGGATGGATCTAATGGTTGTAATGCATGGATGTTATGGATGGATGTTGTGGATGTAATGGATGGATGTAAGGGATGTAATGGACTGATGTAATGGATGGATGTAATGGATGGATGGATGGATGGATGTAATGGATGTAAAGGATGGATGGATGGATGTAATGAATGTAATCTATGGATGTATGTAATGGATGGATGGATGGATGGATGGATAGATGTAATGGATGCAATGGATGGGTGGCTGTAATGGATGGATGGATGGATGTAATGGATGTAATTTATGGATGTAATGGATTGATGTAATGGACATAATGGATGGATGTAATAGATGGATGTAATGGATCTAATGGATGGATGTAATGGATGGATGTAATTGATGTAATAGATGGATGTCACGGATGGATGTGATAGATGTAATGGGTGGATGTAATGGATGTAATGGATGGATGGAATGGATGCATGTAATGGATGTAATGGATGGATGTAATGGATGTAATGGATGGGTGGATGTAATGGAAGTAATGGGTTGATGTAATGGATTGATGTAATGGATGGATGTAATGGATGGATGTAATGGATGATGTAATGGATGGATGTAATGGATATAATGGATGAATGTAATGGATGTAATTTATGGATGTAATGGATGGATGCAATGGATCTAATGGATGGATGTAATGCATGGATGTAATAGATGTAGTGGATGGTTGTAATGGATGTAATGGATGGATGTAATGGATGCATGTAATGGATGTAATGGATGGATGTAATGGATGGATGTAATGGATGGATGTAATGGAAGTAATGGATTGATGTAATGCATGGATGTAAGGGATGGATGTAATGGATACATGTAATGGATGTAATGGATGAATGTAATGGGTGTAATGGATGGATGTAATGGATGTAATGAATGGATGTAATCAATGTAATGGATGGATGTAATGAATGTAATGGATGGATGGATGGATGTAATGGATGGATAGATGTAATGGATGGATATAATGGATGGATGGATGGATGGATGGATGTAATGGATGGATGGATGGATTGATGTAATGAATGTAATGGATGGATGTATGCAATGGATGTAATGGATGGATGAAATGGATGTAATGGATGGATGTAATGGATGGATGGATGTAATGGATGGATGGATGGATGGATTGATGTAATGGATGGATGGATTTTATGGATGGATGGATGGATGTAATGGATGGATGGATTTTATGGATGGATGGATGGATGTAATGGATGGATGGATGGATGTAATGGATGGATGGATTTTATGGATGGATGAATGGATGGATGAATGGATGGATGGATGGATGGATGGATGGATGTAATGGATGGAAGGATGGATGTAATGGATGGATGGATGTAATGGATGGATGGATGGATGGACGTAATGGATGGATGTATATGATGGATGTAATGGATCGAACCTGGCCGAGATCGAATCTGCGTCTTTCGGGTAAGCAGACAAGTGTCAGAACCACTAAGCCACCACAAGGTTCAAGAGCTTCAAGTATCTACATTGGTGTAATCAGAAAATGTGGAGAACAAATACAAACATCCGAGGATGTTTCCTTCCCAGAAACACCTCTTGGACGGATGGATGTAATGGATGTAATGGAAGGATGTAATGGATGGATGGATGGATGTGATGGATGGATGGATGAATGTAATAAATGTGATGGATGGATGTAATGAATGGATGGATGGATGGATGTAATGGATGGATGTAATGGATGGATGGATGGATGGATGTAATGGATGGATGTAATGGATGTAATGGATGAATGAATGTAATGAATAGATGTAATGGATGTATGTAATGGAAGTAATTTATGGATGTAATGGATGGATGTAATGTATGTAATGGATGGATGTAATGGAAGTAATGGATGGATGTAATGGATGTAAAGGATGAATGAATGTAATGAATAGATGTAATGGATCGATGTAATGGAAGTAATTTATGGATGTAATGGATGGATGTAATGGATGTAATGGATGGATGTAATGGATGGATGTCATCGATTGATGTAATGGATATATTGGATGGATGTAATGGATGTAATTTATGGATGTAATTGATGTAATGGATGGTTGTAATTGATGGATGTAATTGATGTAATGGATGGATGTAATGGAAGGATGTAATGGATTGATGTAATGGATGTAATGGATTTATGTAATGGATGTAATGAATGGATGTAATGGATGTAATGGATGGATGCAATGGATGTAATGGATGGATGTAATAGATGTAATGGATGGACGTAATGGATCTAATGGATGGATGTAATGGATGGATGTAATTGATGTAATAGATGGATGTAATGGATGGATGTAATAGATGTAATGGATGGATGTAATGGATTAATGTAATGGATGCATGTAATGGATGTAATGGATGGATGTAAAGGTTGGATGTAATGGATGTAATGGATGGATGTAATGGATGGACGTAATGGAAGTAATGGGTTGATGTAATGGATGTAATGGATTGATGTAATGGATGGATGTAATCGATGGATGTAATGGATATAATAGATGGATGTAATGGATGTAATTTATGGATGTAATGGATGGATGTAATGGAAGAAATGGATAGATGCAATGGATGTAATGGATTGATGTAATGGATGAATGTAATGGATGGATATAATGGATGTAATGGATTGATGTAATGGGTGTAATGGATGGATGTAATAGATGTAATTGATGGATGGATGGATGTAATGAATGGATGGACGTAATAGATGGATAGATGGATGTAATGGATGAATGGATGGATGTAATGAATGTAATGGATGGAAGTAATGAATGTAATGGATGGATGGATGTAATGGATGGATGCATGAACGTAATGGATGGATGGATGGATGTAATGGATGGATGTCATCGATTGATGTAATGGATATATTGGATGGATGTAATGGATGTAATTTATGGATGTAATTGATGTAATGGATGGATGTAATGGATAGATGTAATTGATGTAGTGGATGGATGTAATGGAAGGATATAATGGATGTAATGGATTGATGGAATGGATGTAATGGATTTATGTAATGGATGTAATGGATGGATGTAATGGGTGTAATGGATGGATGTAATGGATGGATGTAATGGATGTAATGGATGGATGCAATGGATGAAATGGATGGATGTAATAGATGTAATGGATGGACGTAATGGATCTAATGGATGGATGTAATGGATGGATGTAATTGATGTAATAGATGGATGTAATGGATGGATGTAATGGATTAATGTAATGGATGCATGTAATGTATGTAATGGATGGATGTAAAGGATGGATGTAATGGATGTAATGGATGGATGTAATGGATGGATGTAATGGAAGTAATGGGTTGATGTAATGGATGTAATGGATTGATGTAATGGATGGATGTAATCGATGGATGTAATTTATATAATAGATGGATGTAATGGATGTAATTTATGGATGTAATGGATGGATGTAATGGAAGAAATGGATAGATGCAATGGATGCAATGGATTGATGTAATGGATGGATGTAATGGATGTAATGGATGGATGTAATGGATGGATGTAATGGATGGATAGAATGGATGTAATGGATTGATGTAATGGGTGTAATGGATGGATGTAATAGACGTAATTGATGGATGGATGGATGTGATGTGATGGATGTGATGGATGTGCTGTGATGGACGTGACGTGATGGATGGATGTGATGAATGGAAGTGATGGATGGATGTGATGCATGGATGTGATGGATGTCATGGATGGATGTCATGGATGTCATGGATGGATGTTATGGATGGATGTGATGGATGGATGTCGTGGATGGATGTCATGGATGGATGGATGTAATGGATGGATGGATGTAATGGATGGATGGATGTAATGAATGGATCGATGTAATGAATGGATGGATGTAATGAATGGATGGATGTAATGGATGAATGGATGTAATGGATGGATGGATGGATGGATGGATGTAATGGATGGATATAATGGATGGATGGATGGATGGATGTGATGGATGTGATGCGATGGATGTAATGTGGTGTGATGGATGTGATGTGATGGATGTGATGTGATGGATGTGAAGGGATGGATGTGATTTGATGGATGTGATGTGATGTGATGGATGGATGGATGTGATGGATGGATGTGATCGATGAATGTGATGGATGGATGTGATGGATGGATGTGATGGATGGATGTCATGGATGGATGTCATTGATGGATGTGATGGATGGATGTGATGGATGTATGTGTTGGATGTGATGTGATGTATGTGACGTGATGGATGTGACGTGATGGATGTGATGTGAAGGATGTGACTTGATGGATGTGACGCGATGGATGTGACGTGATGGATGTGACTTGATGGATGTGATGTGATGGATGAGAGGGATGGATGTGATGAATGGATGTGATGTGATGGATGTGATGTGATGGATGTGATGTGATGGATGTGATGTGTTGGATGTGATGGATGTGATGTGTTGGATGTGATGTGATGGACGTGATGTGATGGATGGATGTGATGGATGGATGTGATGGGTGGATGTGATGGATGGATGTCATGGATGGATGTGATGGATAGATACATCACATACATCACATCACATCCAATGCATCCATCCATCACATCCATCCATCACATCCATTGATGACATCCATCCATGACATCCATCCATCACATCCATCCATCACATCCATCCATCACATACATCGATCACATCCATCCATCACATCCATCGATCCATCACATCCACTCATCACATCCATCCATCCATCACATCACATCACATCCATCAAATCACATCCATCCCTTCACATCCATCACATCACAACCATCACATCACATCACATCACATCACATCACATCCATCACACCACATTACATCCATCGCATCACATCCATCACATCCATCCATCCATCCATTATATCCATCCATTACATCCATCCATCCATCCATCCATCCATCCATCCATTACATCCATTCATTACATCCATCCATCCATCCATCTATTACATCCATCCATCCATCCGTCCATCCATCCATTACATCCATCTATCCATCCATTACATCCATCCATCCATCCATTACATCCATCCATTCATTACATCCATCCATTCATTACATCGATCCATTCATTACATCCATCCATCCATTACATCCATCCATCCATTACATCCATCCATCCATTACATCCATCCATTACATCTATTACATCCATCCATTACATCCATCTATTACATCAATTACATCCATCCATTACATCCATCCAGTAGATCCATTATGTCCATCCATTACATCTAATACATCCATCCATTACATCCATTGCATCCATCCATTACATCCATTACATCCATTCATTACACCCATTACATCCATCCATTACATCCATTACATAAATTCATTACATCCATTCCATCAATCCATTACATCCATTACATCCTTCCATTACATCCATCCATTACATCAATTACATCCATCCATTACATCAATTACATCCATAAATTACATCCATTACATCCATCCAATATATCCATTACATCAATCGATGACATCCACCCATCACATCCATCCATCCATCCATCCATTACATTCATTACTTCCATCCATTACATTCATTACATCCATCCATTCATCCATTACATCCATCTATCCATCTATTACATCCATCCATCCATTACATCCATCCATCCATCAATTACATCTATTACATCCATCCATTACACCCATTACATCAATCCATTACATCCATTATATCCATCCATTACATCCATCCATTACATCAATCCATTAGATCCATTGCATCTATCCATTTATTCCATTACATCCATCCATTACATCCATAAATTACATCCATTACATCCATCTATTATATCCATTACATTCATCGATTACATCCATCCATTACATCAATCCATTACATCCATTACATCAACCCATTACTTCCATTACATCCATCCATTACATCCATTACATTCATCCTTTACATCCATCGATTACATCCATCCATTACATGCATCCATTACATTAATCCATTACATCCATCCATTACATCTATTACATCCATCAATTACATCCATCCATTACATCCATCCATTAGATCCATTACGTCCATCCATTACATCTTTTACATCCATCCATTACATCCATTGCATCCATCCATTACATCCATTACATCCATCCATTACATCCACCCATTACACCCATTACATCCATCCATTACATCCATTACATAAATCCATTACATCCATTACATCAATCCATTACATCCATTACATCCTTCCATTACATCCATCCATTACATCAATTACATCCATCCATTACAACCATCCATTACATCAATTACATCCATAAATTACATTCATTACATCCATCCAATATATCCATTACATCAATCGATGACATCCATCCATTACACCCATCCATTACATCCATTACATCCATCCATTACATCCATAAATTACTTCCATTACATCCATCCATTACATCTATTCATTACATTCGTTCATTCTTTACATCCATTACATCTATCCATTACATCCATCCATTACATCCATTACATCCATCCATTACATCCATAAATTACTTCCATTACATCCATCCATTACATCTATTCATTACATTTATTCATCCATTACATCCATTACATCCATCCATCCAAACTTCCATTACATCCATCCATTACATCCATCCATCCATCCATCCATCCATTACATCCATCCATTACATCGATCCATCCATCCATTCATTACATCCATCACATCCATCAAATCACATCCATCACATCACATCCATCACATCACATCACATCGATCACGTCACATCACATCCATCACATCACATCCATCACATCAAATCACATCCATCCATCACATCCATCCCTCTCATCCATCACATCCATCACGTCACATCCATCACATCACATATATCACATCACATCCATCACATCCATCAGCTCACATCCATCACGTCACATCCATCACATCCATCCATCACATCCATCCATCACATCCATCCATCACATCCATTCATCACATCCATTCATCACATCCATCCATGACATCCATCACATCCATCCATCACATCCATCTATCCATCACATCTATCCATCCATCACATCCATCCACCACATCCATCCATCACATCCATCCATCACATCCATCCAAGACATCCATCACATCCATCCATCACATCCATCCATCACATCCATTCATCACATCTATTCACCACATCCATCCATCACATCACATCCATCACATCCATCAAATCACATCCATCACATCCATCAAATCACATCCATCACATCACATTAATCACATCACATCGATGCATCACATCCATCCCTCTCATCCATCACATCACATCCATCACGTCACATCCATCAGGTCACATCCATCGCGTCACATCCTTCACGTCACATCCTTCACATCACATCCATCACATCACATCCAACACATCCATCCATCACATCCATCCATGACATCCATCCATGACATCCATCCATGACATCCATCCATTGCATCCATCCATCACATCACATCCATCACAGCACATCCATCACATCACATCCATCCATCACATCCATCCATCACATCCATCCACGACATCCATCCATCACATCCATCCATGACATCCATCCATGACACCCATCCATCACATCCATCCATCACATTCATCCATCACATCCATCCTTCACATCCATCCATCCATCACATCCATCCATCCACCACATCACACTCTTCAAATCACATCCATCACATCATATCCATCACATCACATCCATCTCATCCATCACGTCACATGCATCACGTCACATCCATCACGTCACATCCATCCATCACATCTATCCATCCATCACATCCATCCATCCATCCATCACATCCATCCACCACATCCATCCGTCACATCCATCCATGACATCCATCCATGACATCCATCCATGACACCCATCCATCACATCTATCCATCACATCCATCCATCACATCCATCCATCCATCACATCACATCCATCAAATCACGTCCATCCCTTCACATCCATCACATTCATCACATCCATCACATCACAACCATCACATCCAACACATCCATCACATCACATCCATCACATCCATGACATCACATCCATGACATCCATCCATGACATCCATCACATCCATCCATCCATCACATCCATCCATCACATCCATTCATCACATCCATCACATCACATCCATCAGATCACATCCATCACATCACATCCATCACATCACGTCCATCACATCGCATCTATCACATCACATCCATCACATCACATCCATCCATCACATCATATCCATCACAGCACATCCATCACATCACATCCATCACATCTATCAATCCATCACATCCATCCATCCATCCATCACGTCCATCCACCACATCCATCCATCACATCCATCCATGACATCCATTCATGACACTCATCCATCACATCCATCCATCACATCCATCCATCACATCCATCCATTACATCCATCCATCACATCCATCCATCACATCCATTCATCACATCCATTCATCACACCCATTCATCACATCCATCCATCCTCCACATCACATCCATCAAATCACATCCATCCCATCACATCCATCACATCACATCCATCACATCACATTCATCCATCCATGAAATCCATCCCTCTCATCCATCACATCACATCCATCTCATCCATCACGTCACATGCATCACGTCACATCCATCACGTCACATCCATCCATCCATCACATCCATCCCTCTCATCCATCACACCACATCCATCTCATCCATCACGTCACATGCATCACGTCACATCCTTCACGTCACATCCATCCATCAGATCTATCTATCCATCACATCCATCCATCCATCACATCCATCCACCACATCCATCCGTGACATCCATCCATGACATCCATCGATCACATCCATCCATCCATCACATCCATCCATCACGTCCATTCATCACATCCATCCATCACATCACATCCATCATATCCATCAAATCACTTCCATCACATCACATACATCAAATCCATCACATCACATCCGCCACACCACATCCATCACATCACATCACATCCATCCATCTCATCCATCCATCCATCATATCCATCCATCACATCCATCCATCACAGCCATCCATCCATCACATCCATCCACCACATCCATCCATCACATCCATCCATCCATCACATCCATCCATCCATGACATCAATCACATCCATCCATCACATCCATCCATCACATCCATCCATCACATCCATTCATCACATCCATTCACCACTTCAATCCATCACATCACATCCATCACATCCATCAAATCACATCCATCACATCCATCACATCACATCCATCACATCCAACACATCACATCCATCACATCCAACACATCCATCACATCACATCCATCACATCACATCCATCCATCATAACCATCCATCTCATCCATCCATCATATCCATCCATCACATCCATCCATCACAGCCATCCATCACATCCATCCATCCATCACATCCATCCATCCATCCATCACATCCATCCACCACATCCATCCATCACATCCATCCATCACATTCATCCATCCATGACATCCATCACATCCATCCATCACATCCATTCATCACATCCATCCATCACATCCATCCATCACATCCATTCATCACATCCATTCACCACTTCAATCCATCACATCACATCCATGACATCCATCCATGGCATCCATCCATGACATCCATCCATCGCATCCGCCCATAACATCCATCCATGACATCCATCCATCACATCCATCCCTCTCATCCATCACTCACATCCATCACGTCACATCCATCACGTCACATCCATCACGTCAACTCCAGCACGTCACATCCATCACATCACATCACATCCATCACATCACATCCATCACGTCACATCCATCACATCACATATATCACATCACATCCATCACATCCATCAGCTCACATCCATCACGTCACATCCATCACATCCATCCATCCATGACATCCATCCATCACATCCATCCATCACATCCATTCATCACATCCATTGATCACATCCATCCATGACATCCATCACATCCATCCATCACATCCATCTATCGATCATATCTATCCATCCATCACATCCATCCACCACATCCATCCATCACATCCATCCATCACATCCATCCATGACATCCATCACATCCATCCATCACATCCATCCATCACATCCATTCATCACATCCATTCACCACATCCATCCATCACATCACATCCATCACATCCATCAAATCACATCCATCACATCCATCAAATCACATCCATCACATCACATTAATCACATCACATCCATGCATCACATCCATCCCTCTCATCCATCACATCACATCCATCACGTCACATCAATCACGTCACATCCATCAGGTAACATCCATCGCGTCACATCCTTCACGTCACATCCATCACATCACATCCATCACATCACATCCAACACATCCATCCATCACATCCATCCATGACATCCATCCATGACATCCATCCATGACATCCATCCATGACATCCATCCATTGCATCCATCCATCACATCACATCCATCACAGCACACCCATCACATCACATCCATCCATCCATCACATCCATCCACGACATCTATCCATCACATCCATCCATGACATCCATCCATGACACCCATCCATCACATACATCCATCACATCCATCCATCACATCCATCCTTCACATCCATCCATCCACCACATCACATTCTTCAAATCACATCCATCACATCACATCCATCACATCACATCCATCTCATCCATCACGTCACATGCATCACGTCACATCCATCACGTCACATCCATCCATCACATCCATCCATCACATCCATCCATCCATGACATCCATCACATCCATCCATCACATCCATTCATCACATCCATCCATCACATCCATCCATCACATCCATCCATCACATCCATTCATCACATCCATTCACCACTTCAATCCATCACATCACATCCATCAAATCACATCCATCACATTAATCACATCCATCAAATCACATCCATCACATCCATCACATCACATCCATCACATCCATCACATCCAACACATCCATCACATCTAACACATCCATCCATCACATCCATCCACCACATCCATCCATGACATCCATCCATCGCATCCACCAATAACATCCATCCATGACATCCATCCATCACATCCATCCATCACATCCATTCATCACATCCATCCATCACATCACATCCATCACGTCACATCCATCCATCCATTATATCCATCCATTACATCCATCCATCCATCCATCCATCCATTACATCCATCCATCCATCTATTATTACATCCATCCATCCATCCATTACATCCATCTATCCATCCATTACATCCATCCATCCATCCATTACTTCTATCCATCCATTACATCCATCCATTCATTACATCCATCCAGTCATTACATCCATCCATCCATCCATTACATCCATCTATCCATTAATTCCATTCATACATTACATCCATCCATCCATTACATCCATCCATCCATTACACCCATCCATCCATTACATCCATCCATCCATCCATCCATCCATCCATCCATTACATCCATCCATCCATCCATCCATTAAATCCATTACATCCATCCATTACATCCATTCATTACATCCATTACATCCATCCATTACATCCGTTATATCCATCCATTACATCCATTACATTCATCCATTACATCCATCAATTACATCCATCCATTACATCCATCCATCCATCCATCACATCACATCCATCACATCAATCACATCACTTCCATCCCATCACATCCATCACATCACATCCATCCCATCACATCCATCACATCACATCACATCCATCATATCATATCCATCACATCCATCCATCACGTCCATCCATGACATCCATCCGTGACATCCATCACATCCATCCATCACATCCATCCATCACATCCATCCATCACATCCATTCATCACATCCATTCACCACATCCATCCATCACATAACATCCATCACATCACATCCATCACATCACATCCATCACATCACATCACATCACATCCATCCATCCATTATATCCATCCATTACATCCATCCATCCATCTATTACATCCATCCATCCATCCATTACATCGATCTATCCATCCATTACATCCATCAATCCATCCATCCATCCATCCATCCATTACATCTATCCATCCGTTACATCCATCCATTCATTACATCCATCCAGTCATTACATCCATAAATCCATTACATCCATCCATTCATTAATTCCATTCATCCATTACATCCATCCATCCATTACATCCATCCATCCATTACAATCGTCCATCCATCCATCCATTACATCCATTACATCCATCCATTACATCCATTACACTCATTCATTACATCCATTACATCCATCCATTTCATCCATCCATTACATCCACTATATCCATCCATTACATCCATTACATTCATCCATTACATCCATCAATTACATCCATCCATCACATCACATCCATCACATCAATCACATCACATCCATCACATCACTTCCATCCCATCACATCCATCACATCACATCACATCCATCACATCATATCCATCACATCCATCCATCACGTCCATCCATGACATCCATCCGTGACATCCATCACATCCATCCATCACATCCATCCATCACATCCATCCATCTCATCCATTCATCACATCCATTCACCACATCCATCCATCACATCACATCCATCACATCACATCCATCACATCACATCAATCACATCACATCACATCCATCACATCACATCCATCCATCACATCCATCCCTCTCATCCATCACATCACATCCATCACGTCACATCCATCACGTCACATTCATCACGTCACATCCTTCACGTCAATTCCATCACGTCACATCCATCACGTCACATGCATCACATCAAATCCAACACATCCATCCATCACATCCATCCATCACATCCATCCATCACATCCATTCATCAAATCCATTCATCACATCCATCCATGACATCCATCACATCCATCCATGACATCCATCACATCCATCCATCACATCCATCCTTCACATCCATTCATCACATCCATTCACCACATCCATCCATCACATCCCATCCATCACATCACATTCATCATATCCAACAAATCACTTCCATCACATCACATCCATCATATCCATCACATCACATCCATCACATCACATCCATCACATCCATCCCTCTCATCCATCACATCCATCCATCACATCCATCCATGACATCCATCCATGACATCCATCCATGACATCCATCCATCGCATCCATTACATCCATCCATTACATCCATCCATCCATTACATTCATCCACCCATTACATCCATCCATCCATTACATCCATTACATACATCCATTACATCCATTACATCCATCCATTACATCCATTACATTCATCCATCACATCCATAAATTACATCCATCCATTACATCCATCCATGCATCACATCACATCCATCGCATCACATCCATCACATCATATCCATCACATCACATCCATCACAGCACATCCATCACATCACATCCATCACAGCACATCCATCACATCACATCCATCACATCCATCACATCACATCCATCAAATCACATCGATCACATCACATCCATCATATCACATCACATCACATCCATCACATCACATCCATCACATCAAATCACATCCATCACATCCATCCATCACATCACATCCATCACATCAAATCACATCACATCACATCCATCATATCACATCCATCCATCACATCAAATCACATCCATCACATCACATCACATCCATCACATCACATCACATCCATCATATCACATCCATCCATCACATCCATCCATCACATCCATTCATCACATACATTCACCACATCCATCCATCCCAACACATCCATCACATCCATCAAATCACATCCATCACATCACATCCATCACATCACATCACATCCATCACATCACATCACATCACATCCATCACATCACATCACATCCATCCATCACATCCATCGCTCTCATCCATCACATCCATCACGTCACATCCATCACATCACATATATCACATCACATCCATCACATCCATCAGCTCACATCCATCACGTCACATCCATCACATCCATCCATCCATGACATCCATCCATCACATCCATCCATCACATCCATTCATCACATCCATTGATCACATCCATCCATGACATCCATCACATCCATCCATCCATCACATCCATCTATCCATCACATCTATCCATCCATCACATCCATCCACCACATCAATCCATCACATCCATTCATCACATCCATTCACCACATCCATCCATCACATCACATCCATCACATCCATCAAATCACATCCATCAAATCACATCCATCACATCCATCAAATCACATCCATCACATCACATTATTCACATCACAACCATGCATCACATCCATCCCTCTCATCCATCACATCACATCCATCACGTCACATCCATCACGTCACATCCATCAGGTCACATCCATCGCGTCACATCCTTCACGTCACATCCATCACATCACATCCATCACATCACATCCAACACATCCATCCATGACATCCATCCATGACATCCATCCATGACATCCATCCATGACATCCATCCATGACATCCATCCATTGCATCCATCCATCACATCACATCCATCACAGCACATCCATCACATCACATCCATCCATCACATCCATCCATCACATCCATCCACGACATCCATCCATCACATCCATCCATGACATCCATCCATGACACCCATCCATCACATCCATCCATCCACCACATCACATTCTTCAAATCACATCCATCACATCACATCCATCACATCACATCCATCTCATCCATCACGTCACATGCATCACGTCACATCCATCACGTCACATCCATCCATCACATCTATCCATCCATCACATCCATCCATCCATCACATCCATCCACCACATCCATCCGTCACATCCATCCATGACATCCATCCATGACATCCGTCCATGACACCCATCCATCACATCCATCCATCACATCCATCCGTCCATCACATCACATCCATCAAATCACGTCCATCCCTTCACATCCATCACATTCATCACATCCATCACATCACATCCATCACATCACATCCATCACATCTCATCCATGACATCACATCCATGACATCCATCCATGACATCCATCACATCCATCCATCCATCACATCCATCCATCACATCCATCCATCACATCCATTCATCACATCCATCACATCACATCCATCAGATCACATCCATCACATCACATCCATCACATCACATCCATCACATCACGTCCATCACATCGCATCTATCACATCACATCCATCACATCACATCCATCCATCACATCACATCCATCACAGCACATCCATCACATCACATCCATCACATCTATCCATCCATCACATCCATCCATCCATCCATCCATCCATCACATCCATCCATGACATCCATTCATGACACTCATCCATCACATCCATCCATCCATCACATTAATCCATTACATCCATCCATCACATCCATCCATTACATCCATCCATCACATCCATCCATCACATCCATTCATCACATCCATTCATCACACCCATTCATCACATCCATCCATCCACCACATCACATCCATCAAATCACATCCATCCCATCACATCCATCACATCACATCCATCACATCACATCCATCCATCCATGAAATCCATCCCTCTCATCCATCACATCACATCCATCTCATCCATCACGTCACATGCATCACGTCACATCCATCACGTCACATCCATCCACCACATCCATCCATGACATCCATCCATCGCATCCACCAATAACATCCATCCATGACATCCATCCATCACATCCATCCATCACATCCATTCATCACATCCATCCATCACATCACATCCATCACGTCACATCCATCCATCCATTATATCCATCCATTACATCCATCCATCCATCCATCCATTACATCCATCCATCCATCTATTATTACATCCATCCATCCATCCATTACATCCATCCAGTCATTACATCCATCCATCCATACATTACATCCATCTATCCATTAATTCCATTCATACATTACATCCATCCATCCATTACATCCATCCATCCATTACACCCATCCATCCATTACATCCATCCATCCATCCATCCATCCATCCATCCATTACATCCATCCATCCATCCATTACATCCATTACATCCATCCATTACATCCATTCATTACATCCATTACATCCATCCATTACATCCGTTATATCCATCCATTACATCCATTACATTCATCCATTACATCCATCAATTACATCCATCCATTACATCCATCCATTACATCCATCCATCCATCCATCACATCACATCCATCACATCAATCACATCACTTCCATCCCATCACATCCATCACATCACATCCATCCCATCACATCCATCACATCACATCACATCCATCATATCATATCCATCACATCCATCCATCACGTCCATCCATGACATCCATCCGTGACATCCATCACATCCATCCATCACATCCATCCATCACATCCATCCATCACATCCATTCATCACATCCATTCACCACATCCATCCATCACATAACATCCATCACATCACATCCATCACATCACATCCATCACATCACATCACATCCATCCATTATATCCATCCATTACATCCATCCATTACATCCATCCATCCATCTATTACATCCATCCATCCATCCATTACATCGATCTATCCATCCATTACATCCATCAATCCATCCATCCATCCATCCATTACATCTATCCATCCATTACATCCATCCATTCATTACATCCATCCAGTCATTACATCCATCCATCCATTACATCCATCCATTCATTAATTCCATTCATCCATTACATCCATCCATCCATTACATCCATCCATCCATTACATTCGTCCATCCATCCATCCATTACATCCATTACATCCATCCATTACATCCATTACACTCATTCATTACATCCATTACATCCATCCATATCATCCATCCATTACATCCACTATATCCATCCATTACATCCATTACATTCATCCATTACATCCATCAATTACATCCATCTATTACATCCATCCATCACATCACATCCATCACATCACTTCCATCCCATCACATCCATCACATCACATCACATCCATCACATCATATCCATCACATCCATCCATCACGTCCATCCATGACATCCATCCGTGACATCCATCACATCCATCCATCACATCCATCCATCACATCCATCCATCTCATCCATTCATCACATCCATTCACCACATCCATCCATCACATCACATCCATCACATCACATCCATCACATCACATCAATCACATCACATCACATCCATCACATCACATCACATCACATCCATCCATCACATCCATCCCTCTCATCCATCACATCACATCCATCACGTCACATCCATCACGTCACATCCATCACGTCACATTCATCACGTCACATCCTTCACGTCAATTCCATCACGTCACATCCATCACGTCACATGCATCACATCAAATCCAACACATCCATCCATCACATCCATCCATCACATCCATCCATCACATCCATTCATCAAATCCATTCATCACATCCATCCATGACATCCATCACATCCATCCATGACATCCATCACATCCATCCATCACATCCATCCTTCACATCCATTCAACACATCCATTCACCACATCCATCCATCACATCCCATCCATCACATCACATTCATCATATCCAACAAATCACTTCCATCACATCACATCCATCATATCCATCACATCACATCCATCACATCACATCCATCACATCCATCCCTCTCAACCATCACATCCGTCACATCACATCCAACACATCCATCCATCACATCCATCCATCACATCCATCCATGACATCCATCCATGACATCCATCCATGACATCCATCCATCGCATCCATTACATCCATCCATTACATCCATCCATCCATTACATTCATCCACCCATTACATCCATCCATCCATTACATACATCCATTACATCCATTACATTCATCCATCACATCCATAAATTACATCCATCCATTACATCCATCCATGCATCACATCACATCCATCGCATCACATCCATCACATCACATCCATCACATACTTCCATCACATCACATCCATCACATCACATCCATCACAGCACATCCATCACATCACATCCATCACATCACATCCATCACATCCATCACATCACATCCATCAAATCACATCGATCACATCACATCCATCATATCACATCACATCACATCCATCACATCACATCCATCACATCACATCCATCACATCAAATCACATCCATCACATCCATCCATCACATCACATCCATCACATCAAATCACATCACATCACATCCATCATATCACATCCATCCATCACATCAAATCACATCCATCACATCACATCACATCCATCACATCACATCACATCCATCATATCACATCCATCCATCACATCCATCCATCACATCCATTCATCACATACATTCACCACATCCAGCCATCCCATCACATCCATCACATCCATCAAATCACATCCGTCACATCACATCCATCACATCACATCACATCCATCACATCACATCACATCCATCACATCACATCCATCACATCACATCACATCCATCCATCACATCCATCCCTCTCATCCATCACATCCATCACGTCACATCCATCACATCACATATATCACATCACATCCATCACATCCATCAGCTCACATCCATCACGTCACATGCATCACATCCATCCATCCATGACATCCATCCATCACATCCATCCATCACATCCATCCATCACATCCATTCATCACATCCATTGATCACATCCATCCATGACATCCATCACATCCATCCATCCATCACATCCATCTATCCATCACATCTATCCATCCATCACATCCATCCACCACATCCATCCATCACATCCATCCATCACATCCATTCATCACATCCATTCACCACATCCATCCATCACATCACATCCATCACATCCATCAAATCACATCCATCAAATCACATCCATCACATCCATCAAATCACATCCATCACATCACATTAATCACATCACAACCATGCATCACATCCATCCCTCTCATCCATCACATCACATCCATCACGTCACATCCATCACGTCACATCCATCAGGTCACATCCATCGCGTCACATCCTTCACGTCACATCCATCACATCACATCCATCACATCACATCCAACACATCCATCCATGACATCCATCCATGACATCCATCCATGACATCCATCCATGACATCCATCCATGACATCCATCCATGACATCCATCCATTGCATCCATCCATCACATCACATCCATCACAGCACATCCATCACATCACATCCATCCATCACATCCATCCATCACATCCATCCACGACATCCATCCATCACATCCATCCATGACATCCATCCATGACACCCATCCATCACATCCATCCATCACATCCATCCATCACATCCATCCTTCACATCCATCCATCCATCACATCCATCCATCCACCACATCACATTCTTCAAATCACATCCATCACATCACATCCATCTCATCCATCACGTCACATGCATCACGTCACATCCATCACGTCACATCCATCCATCACATCTATCCATCCATCACATCCATCCATCCATCACATCCATCCACCACATCCATCCGTCACATCCATCCATGACATCCATCCATGACATCCATCCATGACACCCATCCATCACATTCATCCATCACATCAATCACATCACATCCATCACATCACTTCCATCCCATCACATCCATCACATCACATCACATCCATCACATCATATCCATCACATCCATCCATCACGTCCATCCAGACATCCATCCGTGACACCCATCACATCCATCCATCACATCCATCCATCACATCCATCCATCTCATCCATTCATCACATCCATTCACCACATCCATCCATCACATCACATCCATCACATCACATCCATCACATCACATCAATCACATCACATCACATCCATCACATCACATCCATCCATCACATCCATCCCTCTCATCCATCACATCACATCCATCACGTCACATCCATCACGTCACATTCATCACGTCACATCCTTCACGTCAATTCCATCACGTCACATCCATCACGTCACATGCATCACATCAAATCCAACACATCCATCCATCACATCCATCCATCACATCCATCCATCACATCCATTCATCAAATCCATTCATCACATCCATCCATGACATCCATCACATCCATCCATGACATCCATCACATGCATCCATCACATCCATCCTTCACATCCATTCATCACATCCATTCACCACATCCATCCATCACATCCCATCCATCACATCACATTCATCATATCCAACAAATCACTTCCATCACATAACATCCATCATATCCATCACATCACATCCATCACATCACATCCATCACATCCATCCCTCTCATCCATCACATCCATCCATCACATCCATCCATGACATCCATCCATGACATCCATCCATGACATCCATCCATCGCATCCATTACATCCATCCATTACATCCATCCATCCATTACATTCATCCACCCATTACATCCATCCATCCATTACATCCATTACATACATCCATTACATCCATTACATCCATCCATTACATCCATTACATTCATCCATCACATCCATAAATTACATCCATCCATTACATCCATCCATGCATCACATCACATCCATCACATCACATCCATCACATCATATCCATCACATCACATCCATCACAGCACATCCATCACATCACATCCATCACAGCACATCCATCACATCACATCCATCACATCCATCACATCACATCCATCAAATCACATCGATCACATCACATCCATCATATCACATCACATCACATCCATCACATCACATCCATCACATCACATCCATCACATCAAATCACATCCATCACATCCATCCATCACATCACATCCATCACATCAAATCACATCACATCACATCCATCATATCACATCCATCCATCACATCAAATCACATCCATCACATCACATCACATCCATCACATCACATCACATCCATCATATCACATCCATCCATCACATCCATCCATCACATCCATTCATCACATACATTCACCACATCCATCCATCCCAACACATCCATAACATCCATCAAATCACATCCATCACATCACATCCATCACATCACATCACATCCATCACATCACATCACATCACATCCATCACATCACATCACATCCATCCAACACATCCATCGCTCTCATCCATCACATCCATCACGTCACATCCATCACATCACATATATCACATCACATCCATCACATCCATCAGCTCACATCCATCACGTCACATCCATCACATCCATCCATCCATGACATCCATCCATCACATCCATCCATCACATCCATCCATCACATCCATTCATCACATCCATTGATCACATCCATCCATGACATCCATCACATCCATCCATCCATCACATCCATCTATCCATCACATCTATCCATCCATCACATCCATCCACCACATCCATCCATCACATCCATTCATCACATCCATTCACCACATCCATCCATCACATCACATCCATCACATCCATCAAATCACATCCATCAAATCACATCCATCACATCCATCAAATCACATCCATCACATCACATTATTCACATCACAACCATGCATCACATCCATCCCTCTCATCCATCACATCACATCCATCACGTCACATCCATCACGTCACATCCATCAGGTCACATCCATCGCGTCACATCCTTCACGTCACATCCATCACATCACATCCATCACATCACATCCAACACATCCATCCATGACATCCATCCATGACATCCATCCATGACATCCATCCATGACATCCATCCATGACATCCATCCATTGCATCCATCCATCACATCACATCCATCACAGCACATCCATCACATCACATCCATCCATCACATCCATCCATCACATCCATCCACGACATCCATCCATCACATCCATCCATGACATCCATCCATGACACCCATCCATCACATCCATCCATCCACCACATCACATTCTTCAAATCACATCCATCACATCACATCCATCACATCACATCCATCTCATCCATCACGTCACATGCATCACGTCACATCCATCACGTCACATCCATCCATCACATCTATCCATCCATCACATCCATCCATCCATCACATCCATCCACCACATCCATCCGTCACATCCATCCATGACATCCATCCATGACATCCGTCCATGACACCCATCCATCACATCCATCCATCACATCCATCCGTCCATCACATCACATCCATCAAATCACGTCCATCCCTTCACATCCATCACATTCATCACATCCATCACATCACATCCATCACATCACATCCATCACATCTCATCCATGACATCACATCCATGACATCCATCCATGACATCCATCACATCCATCCATCCATCACATCCATCCATCACATCCATCCATCACATCCATTCATCACATCCATCACATCACATCCATCAGATCACATCCATCACATCACATCCATCACATCACATCCATCACATCACGTCCATCACATCGCATCTATCACATCACATCCATCACATCACATCCATCCATCACATCACATCCATCACAGCACATCCATCACATCACATCCATCACATCTATCCATCCATCACATCCATCCATCCATCCATCCATCCATCCATCACATCCATCCATGACATCCATTCATGACACTCATCCATCACATCCATCCATCCATCACATTAATCCATCACATCCATCCATCACATCCATCCATTACATCCATCCATCACATCCATCCATCACATCACATCCATCACATCAATCACATCACTTCCATCCCATCACATCCATCACATCACATCCATCACATCATATCCATCACATCCATCCATCACGTCCATCCATGACATCCATCCATGACATCCATCACATCCATCCATTACATCCATCACATCCATCCATCACATCCATTCATCACATTCATTCATCACATCCATTCATCACATCCATCCATCACATCCATCCATCCATCCATCCATCCATCACATCACATCCATCACATCACATCCATCACATCACATCACATCCATCACATCACATCACATCCATCACATCCATCACATCCATCCATCCATCCATTATATCCATCCATTACATCTATCCATTACATCCATCCATCCATCTATTACATCCATCCATCCATCCTTTACATGGATCTATCCATCCATTACATCCATCCATCCATCCATACATCTATCCATCCATTACATCCATCCATTCATTACATCCATCCAGTCATTACATCCATCCATCCATTACATCCATCCATTCATTAATTCCATTCATCCATTACATCCATCCATCCATTACACCTATCCATCCATTACATCCATCCATCCATCCATCCATCCATCCATCCATCCATCCATCCATCCATTACATCCATTACATCCATCCATAACATCCATTAGATTCATTCATTACATCCATTACATATATCCATTACATCCATCCATTATATCCATCCATTACATTCATCCATTACATCCATCAATTACATCCATCCATTACATCCATCCATCCATCACATCACATCCATCACATCACTTCCATCCCATCACATCCATCACATCACATCCATCACATATGCATCACATCCATCCATCACGTCCATCCATGGCATCCATCCGTGACATCCATCACATCCATCCATCACATCCATTCATCACATCCATTCACCACATCCATCCATCACATCACATCCATCACATCCATCAAATCCCATCCATCACATCACATCCATCACATCACATCCATCACATTCATCACATCACATCCATCCATCACATCCATCCCTCTCATCCATCACATCACATCCATCACGTCACATCCATCACGTCACATCCATCAGGTCACATCCATCGCGTCACATCCTTCACGTCACATCCATCACATCACATCCATCACATCACATCCAACACATCCATCCATGACATCCATCCATGACATCCATCCATGACATCCATCCATTGCATCCATCCATCACATCACATCCATCACAGCACATCCATCACATCCATCCACGACATCCATCCATCACATCCATCCATGACATCCATCCATGACACCCATCCATCACATCCATCCATCACATCCATCCATCACATCCATCCTTCACATCCATCCATCCATCACATCCATCCATCCACCACATCACATTCTTCAAATCACATCCATCACATCACATCCATCTCATCCATCACGTCACATGCATCACGTCACATCCATCACGTCACATCCATCCATCACATCTATCCATCCATCACATCCATCCATCCATCACATCCATCCACCACATCCATCCGTCACATCCATCCATGACATCCATCCATGACATCCATCCATGACACCCATCCATCACATCCATCCATCACATCCATCCGTCCATCACATCACATCCATCAAATCACGTCCATCCCTTCACATCCATCACATTCATCACATCCATCACATCACATCCATCACATCCAACACATCCATCACATCACATCCATCACATCACATCCATGACATGCATCCATGACATCCATCGCATCCATCCATCCATCACATCCATCCATCACATCCATCCATCACATCCATCACATCACATCCATCAGATCACATCCATCACATCACATCCATCACATCACATCCATCACATCACGTCCATCACATCGTATCTATCACATCACATCCATCACATCACATCCATCCATCACATCACATCCATCACAGCACATCCATCACATCACATCCATCACATCTATCCATCCATCACATCCATCCATCCATCACGTCCATCCACCACATCCATCCATCACATCCATCCATGACATCCCTTCATGACACTCATCCATAACATCCAACCATCACATTAATCCATCACATCCATCCATCACATCCATCCATTACATCCATCCATCCATCACATCCATCCAACACATCCATTCATCACATCCATTCATCACACCCATTCATCACATCCATCCATCCACCACATCACATCCATCAAATCACATCCATCCCATCACATCCATCACATCACATCCATCACATCACATCCATCCATCCATGAAATCCATCCCTCTCATCCATCACATCACATCCATCTCATCCATCACGTCACATGCATCACGTCACATCCATCACGTCACATCCATCCATCACATCTATCCATCCATCACATCCATCCATCCATCACATCCATCCGTCACATCCATCCATGACATCCATCCATGACATCCATCCATGACACCCATCCATCACATCCATCCATCACATCCATCCGTCCATCACATCACATCAGTCAAATCACGTCCATCCCTTCACATCCATCACATTCATCACATCCATCACATCACATCCATCACATCCAACACATCCATCACATCACATCCATCACATCTCATCCATGACATCACATCCATGACATCCATCCATGACATCCATCACATCCATCCATCCATCACATCCATCACATCCATCCATCACATCCATTCATCACATCCATCACATCACATCCATCAGATCACATCCATCACATCACATCCATCACATCACGTCCATCACATCGCATCTATCACATCACATCCATCACATCACATTCATCCATCACATTAATCCATCACATCCATCCATCACATCCATCCATTACATCCATCCATCACATCCATCCATCACATCCATTCATCACATCCATTCATCACACCCATTCATCACATCCATCCATCCACCACATCACATCCATCAAATCACATCCATCCCATCACATCCATCACATCACATCCATCACATCACATCCATCCATCCATGAAATCCATCCCTCTCATCCATCACATCACATCCATCTCATCCATCACGTCACATGCATCACGTCACATCCATCACGTCACATCCATCCACCACATCCATCCATGACATCCATCCATCGCATCCACCAATAACATCCATCCATGACATCCATCCATCACATCCATCCATCACATCCATTCATCACATCCATCCATCACATCACATCCATCACGTCACATCCATCCATCCATTATATCCATCCATTACATCCATCCATCCATCCATCCATTACATCCATCCATCCATCTATTATTACATCCATCCATCCATCCATTACATCCATCTATCCATCCATTACATCCATCCATCCATCCATTACTTCTATCCATCCATTACATCCATCCATTCATTACATCCATCCAGTCATTACATCCATCCATCCATACATTACATCCATCTATCCATTAATTCCATTCATACATTACATCCATCCATCCATTACATCCATCCATCCATTACACCCATCCATCCATTACATCCATCCATCCATCCATCCATCCATCCATTACATCCATCCATCCATCCATTACATCCATTACATCCATCCATTACATCCATTCATTACATCCATTACATCCATCCTTTACATCCGTTATATCCATCCATTACATCCATTACATTCATCCATTACATCCATCAATTACATCCATCCATTACATCCATCCATCACATCCATCCATCACGTCCATTCATCACATCCATCCATCACATCACATCCATCATATCCATCAAATCACTTCCATCACATCACATACATTAAATCCATCACATCACATCCGCCACACCACATCCATCACATCACATCCATCACATCACATCACATCCATCCATCTCATCCATCCATCCATCCATCATATCCATCCATCACATCCATCCATCACAGCCATCCATCACATCCATCCATCCATCACATCCATCCACCACATCCATCCATCACATCCATCCATCACATCCATCCATCCATGACATCCATCACATCCATTAATCAAATCCATTCATCACATCCATCCATCACATCCATCCATCACATCCATTCATCACATCCATTCACCACTTCAATCCATCACATCACATCCATCAAATCACATCCATCACATCCATCAAATCACATCCATCACATCCATCAAATCACATCCATCACAACCATCACATCACATCCATCACATCCAACACATCCATCACATCACATCCATCACATCACATCCATCCATCATATCCATCCATCTCATCCATCCATCATATCCATCCATCACATCCATCCATCACAGCCATCCATCACATCCATCCATCCATCACATCCATCCATCCATCCATCCATCACATCCATCCACCACATCCATCCATCACATCCATCCATCACATCCATCCATCCATGACATCCATCCATCACATCCATTCATCACATCCATCCATCACATCCATCCATCACATCCATTCATCACATCCATTCACCACTTCAATCCATCACATCACATCCATCAAATCACATCCATCACATCCATCAAATCACATCCATCACATCACATCCATTACTTCTATCCATCCATTACATCCATCCATTCATTACATCCATCCACTCATTACATCCATCCATCCATTACATCCATCTATCCATTAATTCCATTCATACATTACATCCATCCATCCATTACATCCATCCATCCATTACACCCATCCATCCATTACATCCATCCATCCATCCATCCATACATCTATCCATCCATTACATCCATCCATCCATTACACCTATCCATCCATTACATCCATCCATCCATCCATCCATTACATCCATCCATCCATCCATCCATCCATCCATTACATCCATTACATCCATCCATAACATCCATTAGATTCATTCATTACATCCATTACATATATCCATTACATCCATCCATTATATCCATCCATTACATCCATCAATTACATCCATCCATTACATCCATCCATCCATCACATCACATCCATCACATCACTTCCATCCCATCACATCCATCACATCACATCCATCACATCATATGCATCACATCCATCCATCACGTCCATCCATGGCATCCATCCGTGACATCCATCACATCCATCCATCACATCCATTCATCACATCCATTCACCACATCCATCCATCACATCACATCCATCACATCCATCAAATCCCATCCATCACATCACATCCATCACATTCATCACATCACATCCATCCCTCTCATCCATCACATCACATCCATCACGTCACATCCATCACATCACATCCATCACATCACATCCAACACATCCATCCATGACATCCATCCATGACATCCATCCATGACATCCATCCATTGCATCCATCCATCACATCACATCCATCACAGCACATCCATCACATCCATCCACGACATCCATCCATCACGTCCATCCATGACATCCATCCATGACACCCATCCATCACATCCATCCATCACATCCATCCATCACATCCATCCTTCACATCCATCCATCCATCACATCCATCCATCCACCACATCACATTCTTCAAATCACATCCATCACATCACATCCATCTCATCCATCACGTCACATGCATCACGTCACATCCATCACGTCACATCCATCCATCACATCTATCCATCCATCACATCCATCCATCCACCACATCCATCCGTCACATCCATCCATGACATCCATCCATGACATCCATCCATGACACCCATCCATCACATCCATCCATCACATCCATCCGTCCATCACATCACATCCATCAAATCACGTCCATCCCTTCACATCCATCACATTCATCACATCCATCACATCACATCCATCACATCCAACACATCCATCACATCACATCCATGACATCACATCCATGACATGCATCCATGACATCCATCACATCCATCCATCCATCACATCCATCCATCACATCCATCCATCACATCCATCACATCACATCCATCAGATCACATCCATCACATCACATCCATCACATCACATCCATCACATCACGTCCATCACATCGTATCTATCACATCACATCCATCACATCACATCCATCCATCACATCACATCCATCACAGCACATCCATCACATCACATCCATCACATCTATCCATCCATCACATCCATCCATCCATCCATCACGTCCATCCACCACATCCATCCATCACATCCATCCATGACATCCCTTCATGACACTCATCCATAACATCCAACCATCACATTAATCCATCACATCCATCCATCACATCCATCCATTACATCCATCCATCCATCACATCCATCCAACACATCCATTCATCACATCCATTCATCACACCCATTCATCACATCCACCCATCCACCACATCACATCCATCAAATCACATCCATCCCATCACATCCATCACATCACATCCATCCATCCATGAAATCCATCCCTCTCATCCATCACATCACATCCATCTCATCCATCACGTCACATGCATCACGTCACATCCATCACGTCACATCCATCCATCCATCACATCCATCCCTCTCATCCATCACATCACATCCATCTCATCCATCACGTCTCATGCATCACGTCACATCCATCACGTCACATCCTTCACGTCACATCCATCCATCAGATCTATCTATCCATCACATCCATCCATCCATCACATCACATCCATCACATCACATCCATCACATCACATCACATCCATCACATCACATCCATCACATCCATCCATCCATCCATTATATCCATCCATTACATCTATCCATTACATCCATCCATCCATCTATTACATCCATCCATCCATCCTTTACATCGATCTATCCATCCATTACATCCATCCATCCATCCATACATCTATCCATCCATTACATCCATCCATTCATTACATCCATCCAGTCATTACATCCATCCATCCATTACATCCATCCATTCATTAATTCCATTCATCCATTACATCCATCCATCCATTACACCTATCCATCCATTACATCCATCCATCCATCCATCCATCCATTACATCCATCCATCCATCCATCCATTACATCCATCCATAACATCCATTAGATTCATTCATTACATCCATTACATATATCCATTACATCCATCCATTATATCCATCCATTACATTCATCCATTACATCCATCAATTACATCCATCCATTACATCCATCCATCCATCACATCACATCCATCACATCACTTCCATCCCATCACATCCATCACATCACATCCATCACATCATATGCATCACATCCATCCATCACGTCCATCCATGACATCCATCCGTGACATCCATCACATCCATCCATCACATCCATCCATCACATCCATTCATCACATCCATTCACCACATCTATCCATCACATCACATCCATCACATCCATCAAATCACATCCATCACATCACATCACATCACATCCATCACATCACATCACATCCATCACATCACATCCATCACGTCACATCCATCACATCACATATATCACATCACATCCATCACATCCATCAGCTCACATCCATCACGTCACATCCATCACATCCATCCATCCATGACATCCATCCATCACATCCATCCATCACATCCATCCATCACATCCATTCATCACATCCATTGATCACATCCATCCATCACATCCATCACATCCATCCATCACATCCATCTATCGATCACATCTATCCATCCATCACATCCATCCACCACATCCATCCATCACATCCATCCATCACATCCATCCATGACATCCATCACATCCATCCATCACATCCATTCATCACATCCATTCACCACATCCATCCATCACATCACATCCATCACATCCATCAAATCACATCCATCACATCACATTAATCACATCACATCCATGCATCACATCCATCCCTCTCATCCATCACATCACATCCATCACGTCACATCAATCACGTCACATTCATCAGGTCACATCCATCGCGTCACATCCTTCACGTCACATCCATCACATCACATCCATCACATCACATCCAACACATCCATCCATCACATCACATCCATCACATCCATCAAATCCCATCCATCACATCACATCCATCACATCACATCCATCACATTCATCACATCACATCCATCCATCACATCCATCCCTCTCATCCATCACATCACATCCATCACGTCACATCCATCACGTCACATCCATCAGGTCACATCCATCGCGTCACATCCTTCACGTCACATCCATCACATCACATCCATCACATCACATCCAACACATCCATCCATGACATCCATCCATGACATCCATCCATGACATCCATCCATGACATCCATCCATTGCATCCATCCATCACATCACATCCATCACAGCACATCCATCACATCCATGCACGACATCCATCCATCACATCCATCCATGACATCCATCCATGACACCCATCCATCACATCCATCCATCACATCCATCCATCACATCCATCCTTCACATCCATCCATCCATCACATCCATCCATCCACCACATCACATTCTTCAAATCACATCCATCACATCACATCCATCTCATCCATCACGTCACATGCATCACGTCACATCCATCACGTCACATCCATCCATCACATCTATCCATCCATCACATCCATCCATCCATCACATCCATCCACCACATCCATCCGTCACATCCATCCATGACATCCATCCATGACATCCATCCATGACACCCATCCATCACATCCATCCATCACATCCATCCGTCCATCACATCACATCCATCAAATCACGTCCATCCCTTCACATCCATCACATTCATCACATCCATCACATCACATCCATCACATCCAACACATCCATCACATCACATCCATCACATCACATCCATCACATCACATCCATGACATGCATCCATGACATCCATCGCATCCATCCATCCATCACATCCATCCATCACATCCATCCATCACATCCATCACATCACATCCATCAGATCAAATCCATCACATCACATCCATCACATCACATCCATCACATCACGTCCATCACATCGTATCTATCACATCACATCCATCACATCACATCCATCCATCACATCACATCCATCACAGCACATCCATCACATCACATCCATCACATCTATCCATCCATCACATCCATCCATCCATCACGTCCATCCACCACATCCATCCATCACATCCATCCATGACATCCCTTCATGACACTCATCCATAACATCCAACCATCACATTAATCCATCACATCCATCCATCACATCCATCCATTACATCCATCCATCCATCACATCCATCCAACACATCCATTCATCACATCCATTCATCACACCCATTCATCACATCCATCCATCCACCACATCACATCCATCAAATCACATCCATCCCATCACATCCATCACATCACATCCATCACATCACATCCATCCATCCATGAAATCCATCCCTCTCATCCATCACATCACATCCATCACGTCACATGCATCACGTCACATCCATCACGTCACATCCATCCATCACATCTATCCATCCATCACATCCATCCATCCATCACATCCATCCACCACATCCATCCGTCACATCCATCCATGACATCCATCCATGACATCCATCCATGACACCCATCCATCACATCCATCCATCACATCCATCCGTCCATCACATCACATCAGTCAAATCACGTCCATCCCTTCACATCCATCACATTCATCACATCCATCACATCACATCCATCACATCACATCCATCACATCCAACACATCCATCACATCACATCCATCACATCTCATCCATGACATCACATCCATGACATCCATCCATGACATCCATCACATCCATCCATCCATCACATCCATCACATCCATCCATCACATCCATTCATCACATCCATCACATCACATCCATCAGATCACATCCATCACATCACATCCATCACATCACATCCATCACATCACGTCCATCACATCGCATCTATCACATCACATCCATCACATCACATCCATCCATCACATTAATCCATCACATCCATCCATCACATCCATCCATTACATCCATCCATCACATCCATCCATCACATCCATTCATCACATCCATTCATCACACCCATTCATCACATCCATCCATCCACCACATCACATCCATCAAATCACATCCATCCCATCACATCCATCACATCACATCCATCACATCACATCCATCCATCCATGAAATCCATCCCTCTCATCCATCACATCACATCCATCTCATCCATCACGTCACATGCATCACGTCACATCCATCACGTCACATCCATCCACCACATCCATCCATGACATCCATCCATCGCATCCACCAATAACATCCATCCATGACATCCATCCATCACATCCATTCATCACATCCATCCATCACATCACATCCATCACGTCACATCCATCCATCCATTATATCCATCCATTACATCCATCCATCCATCCATCCATTACATCCATCCATCCATCTATTATTACATCCATCCATCCATCCATTACATCCATCTATCCATCCATTACATCCATCCATCCATCCATTACTTCTATCCATCCATTACATCCATCCATTCATTACATCCATCCAGTCATTACATCCATCCATCCATACATTACATCCATCTATCCATTAATTCCATTCATACATTACATCCATCCATCCATTACATCCATCCATCCATTACACCCATCCATCCATTACATCCATCCATCCATCCATCCATCCATCCATCCATTACATCCATCCATCCATCCATTACATCCATTACATCCATCCATTACATCCATTCATTACATCCATTACATCCATCCATTACATCCGTTATATCCATCCATTACATCCATTACATTCATCCATTACATCCATCAATTACATCCATCCATTACATCCATCCATCACATCCATCCATCACGTCCATTCATCACATCCATCCACCACATCACATCCATCATATCCATCAAATCACTTCCATCACATCACATACATTAAATCCATCACATCACATCCGCCACACCACATCCATCACATCACATCCATCACATCACATCACATCCATCCATCTCATCCATCCATCCATCCATCATATCCATCCATCACATCCATCCATCACAGCCATCCATCACATCCATCCATCCATCACATCCATCCACCACATCCATCCATCACATCCATCCATCACATCCATCCATCCATGACATCCATCACATCCATCCATCAAATCCATTCATCACATCCATCCATCACATCCATCCATCACATCCATTCATCACATCCATTCACCACTTCAATCCATCACATCACATCCATCAAATCACATCCATCACATCCATCAAATCACATCCATCACATCCATCAAATCACATCCATCACAACCATCACATCACATCCATCACATCCAACACATCCATCACATCACATCCATCACATCACATCCATCCATCATATCCATCCATCTCATCCATCCATCATATCCATCCATCACATCCATCCATCACAGCCATCCATCACATCCATCCATCCATCACATCCATCCATCCATCCATCACATCCATCCACCACATCCATCCATCACATCCATCCATCACATCCATCCATCCATGACATCCATCCATCACATCCATTCATCACATCCATCCATCACATCCATTCATCACATCCATTCACCACTTCAATCCATCACATCACATCCATCAAATCACATCCATCACATCCATCAAATCACATCCATCACATCACATCCATTACTTCTATCCATCCATTACATCCATCCATTCATTACATCCATCCACTCATTACATCCATCCATCCATTACATCCATCTATCCATTAATTCCATTCATACATTACATCCATCCATCCATTACATCCATCCATCCATTACACCCATCCATCCATTACATCCATCCATCCATCCATCCATTACATCCGTTATATCCATCCATTACATCCATTACATTCATCCATTACATCCATCAATTACATCCATCCATTACATCCATCCATTCATCACATCACATCCATCACATCAATCACATCACTTCCATCCCATCACATCCATCACATCACATCCATCACATCATATCCATCACATCCATCCATCACGTCCATCCATGACATCCATCCATGACATCCATCACATCCATCCATTACATCCATCACATCCATCCATCACATCCATTCATCACATTCATTCATCACATCCATTCATCACATCCATCCATCACATCCATCCATCCATCCATCACATCACATCCATCACATCACATCCATCACATCACATCCATCACATCACATCACATCCATCACATCCATCACATCCATCCATCCATCCATTATATCCATCCATTACATCTATCCATTACATCCATCCATCCATCTATTACATCCATCCATCCATCCTTCACATGGATCTATCCATCCATTACATCCATCCATCCATCCATACATCTATCCATCCATTACATCCATCCATTCATTACATCCATCCAGTCATTACATCCATCCATCCATTACATCCATCCATTCATTAATTCCATTCATCCATTACATCCATCCATCCATTACACCTATCCATCCATTACATCCATCCATCCATCCATCCATCCATCCATTACATCCATCCATCCATCCATCCATCCATTACATCCATTACATCCATCCATAACATCCATTAGATTCATTCATTACATCCATTACATATATCCATTACATCCATCCATTATATCCATCCATTACATTCATCCATTACATCCATCAATTACATCCATCCATTACATCCATCCATCCATCACATCACATCCATCACATCACTTCCATCCCATCACATCCATCACATCACATCCATCACATCATATGCATCACATCCATCCATCACGTCCATCCATGGCATCCATCCGTGACATCCATCACATCCATCCATCACATCCATTCATCACATCCATTCACCACATCCATCCATCACATCACATCCATCACATCCATCAAATCCCATCCATCACATCACATCCATCACATCACATCCATCACATTCATCACATCACATCCATCCATCACATCCATCCCTCTCATCCATCACATCACATCCATCACGTCACATCCATCACGTCACATCCATCAGGTCACATCCATCGCGTCACATCCTTCACGTCACATCCATCACATCACATCCATCACATCACATCCAACACATCCATCCATGACATCCATCCATGACATCCATCCATGACATCCATCCATTGCATCCATCCATCACATCACATCCATCACAGCACATCCATCACATCCATCCACGACATCCATCCATCACGTCCATCCATGACATCCATCCATGACACCCATCCATCACATCCATCCATCACATCCATCCATCACATCCATCCTTCACATCCATCCATCCATCACATCCATCCATCCACCACATCACATTCTTCAAATCACATCCATCACATCACATCCATCTCATCCATCACGTCACATGCATCACGTCACATCCATCCTTCACATCCATCCATCCATCACATCCATCCATCCACCACATCACATTCTTCAAATCACATCCATCACATCACATCCATCTCATCCATCACGTCACATGCATCACGTCACATCCATCACGTCACATCCATCCATCACATCTATCCATCCATCACATCCATCCATCCATCACATCCATCCATCAAATCACGTCCATCCCTTCACATCCATCACATCACATCCATCACATCCAACACATCCATCACATCACATCCATGACATCACATCCATGACATGCATCCATGACATCCATCACATCCATCCATCCATCACATCCATCCATCACATCCATCCATCACATCCATCAGATCACATCCATCACATCACATCCATCACATCACATCCATCACATCACGTCCATCACATCGTATCTATCACATCACATCCATCACATCACATCCATCCATCACATCACATCCATCACAGCACATCCATCACATCACATCCATCACATCTATCCATCCATCACATCCATCCATCCATCCATCACGTCCATCCACCACATCCATCCATCACATCCATCCATGACATCCCTTCATGACACTCATCCATAACATCCAACCATCACATTAATCCATCACATCCATCCATCACATCCATCCATTACATCCATCCATCCATCACATCCATCCAACACATCCATTCATCACATCCATTCATCACACCCATTCATCACATCCATCCATCCACCACATCACATCCATCAAATCACATCCATCCCATCACATCCATCACATCACATCCATCACATCACATCCATCCATCCATGAAATCCATCCCTCTCATCCATCACATCACATCCATCTCATCCATCACGTCACATGCATCACGTCACATCCATCCATCCATCACATCCATCCCTCTCATCCATCACATCACATCCATCTCATCCATCACGTCTCATGCATCACGTCACATCCATCACGTCACATCCTTCACGTCACATCCATCCATCAGATCTATCTATCCATCACATCCATCCATCCATCACATCACATCCATCACATCACATCCATCACATCACATCACATCCATCACATCACATCCATCACATCCATCCATCCATCCATTATATCCATCCATTACATCTATCCATTACATCCATCCATCCATCTATTACATCCATCCATCCATCCTTTACATCGATCTATCCATCCATTACATCCATCCATCCATCCATACATCTATCCATCCATTACATCCATCCATTCATTACATCCATCCAGTCATTACATCCATCCATCCATTACATCCATCCATTCATTAATTCCATTCATCCATTACATCCATCCATCCATTACACCTATCCATCCATTACATCCATCCATCCATCCATCCATTACATCCATCCATCCATCCATCCATTACATCCATCCATAACATCCATTAGATTCATTCATTACATCCATTACATATATCCATTACATCCATCCATTATATCCATCCATTACATTCATCCATTACATCCATCAATTACATCCATCCATTACATCCATCCATCCATCACATCACATCCATCACATCACTTCCATCCCATCACATCCATCACATCACATCCATCACATCATATGCATCACATCCATCCATCACGTCCATCCATGACATCCATCCGTGACATCCATCACATCCATCCATCACATCCATCCATCACATCCATTCATCACATCCATTCACCACATCTATCCATCACATCACATCCATCACATCCATCAAATCACATCCATCACATCACATCACATCACATCCATCACATCACATCACATCCATCACATCACATCCATCACGTCACATCCATCACATCACATATATCACATCACATCCATCACATCCATCAGCTCACATCCATCACGTCACATCCATCACATCCATCCATCCATGACATCCATCCATCACATCCATCCATCACATCCATCCATCACATCCATTCATCACATCCATTGATCACATCCATCCATGACATCCATCACATCCATCCATCACATCCATCTATCGATCACATCTATCCATCCATCACATCCATCCACCACATCCATCCATCACATCCATCCATCACATCCATCCATGACATCCATCACATCCATCCATCACATCCATCCATCACATCCATTCATCACATCCATTCACCACATCCATCCATCACATCACATCCATCACATCCATCAAATCACATCCATCACATCACATTAATCACATCACATCCATGCATCACATCCATCCCTCTCATCCATCACATCACATCCATCACGTCACATTCATCAGGTCACATCCATCGCGTCACATCCTTCACGTCACATCCATCACATCACATCCATCACATCCAACACATCCATCCATCACATCCATCCATGACATCCATCCATGACATCCATCCATGACATCCATCCATGACATCCATCCATTGCATCCATCCATCACATCACATCCATCACAGCACATCCATCACATCACATCCATCCATCCATCACATCCATCCACGACATCCATCCATCACATCCATCCATGACATCCATCCATGACACCCATCCATCACATCCATCCATCACATCCATCCATCACATCCATCCTTCACATCCATCCATCCACCACATCACATTCTTCAAATCACATCCATCACATCACATCCATCACATCACATCCATCTCATCCATCACGTCACATGCATCACATCACATCCATCACGTCACATCCATCCATCACATCCATCCATCACATCCATCCATCCATGACATCCATCACATCCATCCATCACATCCATTCATCACATCCATCCATCACATCCATCCATCACATCCATTCATCGCATCTATTCACCACTTCAATCCATCACATCACATCCATCAAATCACATCCATCACATCCATCACATCCATCAAATCACATCCATCACATCCATCACATCACATTTATCACATCCATCACATCCAACACATCCATCACATCTAACACATCCATCCATCACATCCATCCACCACATCCATCCATGACATCCATCCATCGCATCCACCAATAACATCCATCCATGACATCCATCCATCACATCCATAAATCACATCCATTCATCACATCCATCCATCACATCACATCCATCACGTCACATCCATCCATCCATTATATCCATCCATTACATCCATCCATCCATCCATCCATTACATCCATCCATCCATCTATTATTACATCCATCCATCCATCCATTACATCCATCTATCCATCCATTACATCCATCCATCCATCCATTACTTCTATCAATCCATTACATCCATCCATTCATTACATCCATCCAGTCATTACATCCATCCATCCATCCATTACATCCATCTATCCATTAATTCCATTCATACATTACATCCATCCATCCATTACATCCATCCATCCATTACACCCATCCATCCATTACATCCATCCATCCATCCATCCATCCATCCATTACATCCATCCATCCATCCATTACATCCATTACATCCATCCATTACATCCATTCATTACATGCATTACATCCATCCATTACATCCGTTAGATCCATCCATTACATCCATTACATTCATCCATTACATCCATAAATTACATCCATCCATTACATCCATCCATTACATCCATCCATCCATCACATCACATCCATCACATCAATCACATCACTTCCATCCCATCACATCCATCACATCACATCCATCCCATCACATCCATCACATCACATCACATCCATCATATCATATCCATCACATCCATCCATCACGTCCATCCATGACATCTATCCGTGACATCCATCACATCCATCCATCACATCCATCCATCACATCCATTCATCACATCCATTCACCACATCCATCCATCACATAACATCCATCACATCACATCCATCACATCACATCCATCACATCACATCACATCCATCCATCCATTATATCCATCCATTACATCCATCCATTACATCCATCCATCCATCTATTACATCCATCCATCCATCCATTACATCGATCTATCCAAACATTACATCCATCCATATATCCATCCATCCATCCATCCATCCATTACATCCATCCATTCATTACATCCATCCAGTCATTACATCCATCCATCCATTACATCCATCCATTCATTAATTCCATTCATCCATTACATCCATCCATCACATCCATCCATCACATCCATTCATCACATCCATTGATCACATCCATCCATGACATCCATCACATCCATCCATCCATCACATCCATCTATCCATCACATCTATCCATCCATCACATCCATCCACCACATCCATCCATCACATCCATCCATCACATCCATTCATCACATCCATTCACCACATCCATCCATCACATCACATCCATCACATCCATCAAATCACATCCATCAAATCACATCCATCACATCCATCAAATCACATCCATCACATCACATTAATCACATCACAACCATGCATCACATCCATCCCTCTCATCCATCACATCACATCCATCACGTCACATCCATCACGTCACATCCATCAGGTCACATCCATCGCGTCACATCCTTCACGTCACATCCATCACATCACATCCATCACATCACATCCAACACATCCATCCATGACATCCATCCATGACATCCATCCATGACATCCATCCATGACATCCATCCATGACATCCATCCACCACATCCATCCATCACATCCATCCATCACATCCATCCATCCATGACATCCATCACATCCATCCATCAAATCCATTCATCACATCCATCCATCACATCCATCCATCACATCCATTCATCACATCCATTCACCACTTCAATCCATCACATCACATCCATCAAATCACATCCATCACATCCATCAAATCACATCCATCACATCCATCAAATCACATCCATCACAACCATCACATCACATCCATCACATCCAACACATCCATCACATCACATCCATCACATCACATCCATCCATCATATCCATCCATCTCATCCATCCATCATATCCATCCATCACATCCATCCATCACAGCCATCCATCACATCCATCCATCCATCACATCCATCCATCCATCCATCACATCCATCCATCACATCCATCCATCCATGACATCCATCCATCACATCCATTCATCACATCCATCCATCACATCCATCCATCACATCCATTCATCACATCCATTCACCACTTCAATCCATCACATCACATCCATCAAATCACATCCATCACATCGATCACATCCATCACATCACATCCATTACTTCTATCCATCCATTACATCCATCCATTCATTACATCCATCCACTCATTACATCCATCCATCCATTACATCCATCTATCCATTAATTCCATTCATACATTACATCCATCCATCCATTACATCCATCCATCCATTACACCCATCCATCCATTACATCCATCCATCCATCCATCCATTACATCCGTTATATCCATCCATTACATCCATTACATTCATCCATTACATCCATCAATTACATCCATCCATTACATCCATCCATCCATCACATCACATCCATCACATCAATCACATCACTTCCATCCCATCACATCCATCACATCACATCCATCACATCATATCCATCACATCCATCCATCACGTCCATCCATGACATCCATCCATGACATCCATCACATCCATCCATTACATCCATCACATCCATCCATCACATCCATTCATCACATTCATTCATCACATCCATTCATCACATCCATCCATCACATCCATCCATCCATCCATCCATCACATCACATCCATCACATCACATCCATCACATCACATCAGATCCATCACATCACATCACATCCATCACATCCATCACATCCATCCATTATATCCATCCATTACATCTATCCATTACATCCATCCATCCATCTATTACATCCATCCATCCATCCTTTACATGGATCTATCCATCCATTACATCCATCCATCCATCCATACATCTATCCATCCATTACATCCATCCATTCATTACATCCATCCAGTCATTACATCCATCCATCCATTACATCCATCCATTCATTAATTCCATTCATCCATTACATCCATCCATCCATTACACCTATCCATCCATTACATCCATCCATCCATCCATCCATCCATTACATCCATCCATCCATCCATCCATCCATTACATCCATTACATCCATCCATAACATCCATTAGATTCATTCATTACATCCATTACATATATCCATTACATCCATCCATTATATCCATCCATTACATTCATCCATTACATCCATCAATTACATCCATCCATTACATCCATCCATCCATCACATCACATCCATCACATCACTTCCATCCCATCACATCCATCACATCACATCCATCACATCATATGCATCACATCCATCCATCACGTCCATCCATGGCATCCATCCGTGACATCCATCACATCCATCCATCACATCCATCCCTCACATCCATTCATCACATCCATTCACCACATCCATCCATCACATCACATCCATCACATCCATCAAATCCCATCCATCACATCACATCCATCACATCACATCCATCACATTCATCACATCACATCCATCCATCACATCCATCCCTCTCATCCATCACATCACATCCATCACGTCACATCCATCACGTCACATCCATCAGGTCACATCCATCGCGTCACATCCTTCACGTCACATCCATCACATCACATCCATCACATCACATCCAACACATCCATCCATGACATCCATCCATGACATCCATCCATGACATCCATCCATGACATCCATCCATTGCATCCATCCATCACGTCACATCCATCACAGCACATCCATCACATCCATCCACGACATCCATCCATCACATCCATCCATGACATCCATCCATGACACCCATCCATCACATCCATCCATCACATCCATCCATCACATCCATCCTTCACATCCATCCATCCATCACATCCATCCATCCACCACATCACATTCTTCAAATCACATCCATCACATCACATCCATCTCATCCATCAAGTCACATGCATCACGTCACATCCATCACGTCACATCCATCCATCACATCTATCCATCCATCACATCCATCCATCCATCACATCCATCCACCACATCCATCCATCACATCCATCCATGACATCCATCCATGACATCCATCCATGACACCCATCCATCACATCCATCCATCACATCCATCCGTCCATCACATCACATCCATCGAATCACGTCCATCCCTTCACATCCATCACATTCATCACATCCATCACATCACATCCATCACATCCAACACATCCATCACATCACATCCATCACATCACATCCATGACATGCATCCATGACATCCATCACATCCATCCATCCATCACATCCATCCATCACATCCATCCATCACATCCATCACATCACATCCATCAGATCACATCCATCACATCACATCCATCACATCACATCCATCACATCACGTCCATCACATCGCATCTATCACATCACATCCCTCACATCACATCCATCCATCACATCACATCCATCACAGCACATCCATCACATCACATCCATCACATCTATCCATCCATCACATCCATCCATCCATCACGTCCATCCACCACATCCATCCATCACATCCATCCATGACATCCCTTCATGACACTCATCCATAACATCCATCCATCACATTAATCCATCACATCCATCCATCACATCCATCCATTACATCCATCCATCCATCACATCCATCCAACACATCCATTCATCACATCCATTCATCACACCCATTCATCACATCCATCCATCCACCACATCACATCCATCAAATCACATCCATCCCATCACATCCATCACATCACATCCATCCATCCATGAAATCCATCCCTCTCATCCATCACATCACATCCATCTCATCCATCACGTCACATGCATCACGTCACATCCATCACGTCACATCCATCCATCCATCACATCCATCCCTCTCATCCATCACATCACATCCATCTCATCCATCACGTCTCATGCATCACGTCACATCCATCACGTCACATCCTTCACGTCACATCCATCCATCAGATCTATCTATCCATCACATCCATCCATCCATCACATCACATCCATCACATCCATCACATCCATCACATCACATCACATCCATCACATCACATCCATCACATCCATCTATCCATCCATTATATCCATCCATTACATCTATCCATTACATCCATCCATCCATCTATTACATCCATCCATCCATCCTTTACATCGATCTATCCATCCATTACATCCATCCATCCATCCATACATCTATCCATCCATTACATCCATCCATTCATTACATCCATCCAGTCATTACATCCATCCATCCATTACATCCATCCATTCATTAATTCCATTCATCCATTACATCCATCCATCCATTACACCTATCCATCCATTACATCCATCCATCCATCCATCCATCCATTACATCCATCCATCCATCCATCCATTACATCCATCCATAACATCCATTAGATTCATTCATTACATCCATTACATATATCCATTACATCCATCCATTATATCCATCCATTACATTCATCCATTACATCCATCAATTACATCCATCCATTACATCCATCCATCCATCACATCACATCCATCACATCACTTCCATCCCATCACATCCATCACATCACATCCATCACATCATATGCATCACATCCATCCATCACGTCCATCCATGACATCCATCCGTGACATCCATCACATCCATCCATCACATCCATCCATCACATCCATTCATCACATCCATTCACCACATCTATCCATCACATCACATCCATCACATCCATCAAATCACATCCATCACATCACATCACATCACATCCATCACATCACATCACATCCATCACATCACATCCATCACGTCACATCCATCACATCACATATATCACATCACATCCATCACATCCATCAGCTCACATCCATCACGTCACATCCATCACATCCATCCATCCATGACATCCATCCATCACATCCATCCATCACATCCATTCATCACATCCATTGATCACATCCATCCATGACATCCATCACATCCATCCATCACATCCATCTATCGATCACATCTATCCATCCATCACATCCATCCACCACATCCATCCATCACATCCATCCATCACATCCATCCATGACATCCATCACATCCATCCATCACATCCATCCATCACATCCATTCATCACATCCATTCACCACATCCATCCATCACATCACATCCATCACATCCATCAAATCACATCCATCACATCACATTAATCACATCACATCCATGCATCACATCCATCCCTCTCATCCATCACATCACATCCATCACGTCACATCAATCACGTCACATTCATCAGGTCACATCCATCGCGTCACATCCTTCACGTCACATCCATCACATCACATCCAACACATCCATCCATCACATCCATCCATGACATCCATCCATGACATCCATCCATGACATCCATCCATGACATCCATCCATTGCATCCATCCATCACATCACATCCATCACAGCACATCCATCACATCACATCCATCCATCCATCACATCCATCCACGACATCCATCCATCACATCCATCCATGACATCCATCCATGACACCCATCCATCACATCCATCCATCACATCCATCCATCACATCCATCCTTCACATCCATCCATCCACCACATCACATTCTTCAAATCACATCCATCACATCACATCCATCACATCACATCCATCTCATCCATCACGTCACATGCATCACATCACATCCATCACGTCACATCCATCCATCACATCCATCCATCCATGACATCCATCACATCCATCCATCACATCCATTCATCACATCCATCCATCACATCCATCCATCACATCCATTCATCGCATCCATTCACCACTTCAATCCATCACATCACATCCATCAAATCACATCCATCACATCCATCACATCCATCAAATCACATCCATCACATCCATCACATCACATTTATCACATCCATCACATCCAACACATCCATCACATCTAACACATCCATCCATCACATCCATCCACCACATCCATCCATGACATCCATCCATCGCATCCACCAATAACATCCATCCATGACATCCATCCATCACATCCATAAATCACATCCATTCATCACATCCATCCATCACATCACATCCATCACGTCACATCCATCCATCCATTATATCCATCCATTACATCCATCCATCCATCCATCCATTACATCCATCCATCCATCTATTATTACATCCATCCATCCATCCATTACATCCATCTATCCATCCATTACATCCATCCATCCATCCATTACTTCTATCAATCCATTACATCCATCCATTCATTACATCCATCCAGTCATTACATCCATCCATCCATCCATTACATCTATCTATCCATTAATTCCATTCATACATTACATCCATCCATCCATTACATCCATCCATCCATTACACCCATCCATCCATTACATCCATCCATCCATCCATCCATCCATCCATCCATTACATCCATCCATCCATCCATTACATCCATTACATCCATCCATTACATCCATTCATTACATGCATTACATCCATCCATTACATCCGTTATATCCATCCATTACATCCATTACATTCATCCATTACATCCATAAATTACATCCATCCATTACATCCATCCATTACATCCATCCATCCATCCATCACATCACATCCATAACATCAATCACATCACTTCCATCCCATCACATCCATCACATCACATCCATCCCATCACATCCATCACATCACATCACATCCATCATATCATATCCATCACATCCATCCATCACGTCCATCCATGACATCTATCCGTGACATCCATCACATCCATCCATCACATCCATCCATCACATCCATTCATCACATCCATTCACCACATCCATCCATCACATAACATCCATCACATCACATCCATCACATCACATCCATCACATCACATCACATCCATCCATCCATTATATCCATCCATTACATCCATCCATTACATCCATCCATCCATCTATTACATCCATCCATCCATCCATTACATCGATCTATCCAAACATTACATCCATCCATATATCCATCCATCCATCCATCCATCCATTACATCTATCCATCCATTACATCCATCCATTCATTACATCCATCCAGTCATTACATCCATCCATCCATTACATCCATCCATTCATTAATTCCATTCATCCATTACATCCATCCATCCATTACATTCATCCATCCATCCATTACATCCATCCATTACATCCATTACATTCATTCATTACATCCATTACATCCATCCATTTCATCCATCCATTACATCCACTATATCCATCCATTACATCCATTACATTCATCCATTACATCACTCAATTACATCCATCTATTACATCCATCCATCACATCACATCCATCACATCAATCACATCACATCCATCACATCACTTCCATCCCATCACATCCATCACATCACATCCATCACATCACATATATCACATCACATCCATCACATCCATCAGCTCACATCCATCACGTCACATCCATCACATCCATCCATCCATGACATCCATCCATCACATCCATCCATCACATCCATTCATCACATCCATTGATCACATCCATCCATGACATCCATCACATCCATCCATCACATCCATCTATCGATCACATCTATCCATCCATCACATCCATCCACCACATCCATCCATCACATCCATCCATCACATCCATCCATGACATCCATCACATCCATCCATCACATCCATCCATCACATCCATTCATCACATCCATTCACCACATCCATCCATCACATCACATCCATCACATCCATCAAATCACATCCATCACATCACATTAATCACATCACATCCATGCATCACATCCATCCCTCTCATCCATCACATCACATCCATCACGTCACATGCATCACGTCACATCCATCACGTCACATCCATCCATCCATCACATCCATCCCTCTCATCCATCACATCACATCCATCTCATCCATCACGTCTCATGCATCACGTCACATCCATCACGTCACATCCTTCACGTCACATCCATCCATCAGATCTATCTATCCATCACATCCATCCATCCATCACATCACATCCATCACATCACATCCATCACATCACATCACATCCATCACATCACATCCATCACATCCATCTATCCATCCATTATATCCATCCATTACATCTATCCATTACATCCATCCATCCATCTATTACATCCATCCATCCATCCTTTACAACGATCTATCCATCCATTACATCCATCCATCCATCCATACATCTATCCATCCATTACATCCATCCATCCATTACATCCATCCATTCATTAATTCCATTCATCCATTACATCCATCCATCCATTACACCTATCCATCCATTACATCCATCCATCCATCCATCCATCCATTACATCCATCCATCCATCCATCCATTACATCCATCCATAACATCCATTAGATTCATTCATTACATCCATTACATATATCCATTACATCCATCCATTATATCCATCCATTACATTCATCCATTACATCCATCAATTACATCCATCCATTACATCCATCCATCCATCACATCACATCCATCACATCACTTCCATCCCATCACATCCATCACATCACATCCATCACATCATATGCATCACATCCATCCATCACGTCCATCCATGACATCCATCCGTGACATCCATCACATCCATCCATCACATCCATCCATCACATCCATTCATCACATCCATTCACCACATCTATCCATCACATCACATCCATCACATCCATCAAATCACATCCATCACATCACATCACATCACATCCATCACATCACATCACATCCATCACATCACATCCATCACGTCACATCCATCACATCACATATATCACATCACATCCATCACATCCATCAGCTCACATCCATCACGTCACATCCATCACATCCATCCATCCATGACATCCATCCATCACATCCATCCATCACATCCATTCATCACATCCATTGATCACATCCATCCATGACATCCATCACATCCATCCATCACATCCATCTATCGATCACATCTATCCATCCATCACATCCATCCACCACATCCATCCATCACATCCATCCATCACATCCATCCATGACATCCATCACATCCATCCATCACATCCATCCATCACATCCATTCATCACATCCATTCACCACATCCATCCATCACATCACATCCATCACATCCATCAAATCACATCCATCACATCACATTAATCACATCACATCCATGCATCACATCCATCCCTCTCATCCATCACATCACATCCATCACGTCACATCAATCACGTCACATTCATCAGGTCACATCCATCGCGTCACATCCTTCACGTCACATCCATCACATCACATCCAACACATCCATCCATCACATCCATCCATGACATCCATCCATGACATCCATCCATGACATCCATCCATGACATCCATCCATTGCATCCATCCATCACATCACATCCATCACAGCACATCCATCACATCACATCCATCCATCCATCACATCCATCCACGACATCCATCCATCACATCCATCCATGACATCCATCCATGACACCCATCCATCACATCCATCCATCACATCCATCCATCACATCCATCCTTCACATCCATCCATCCACCACATCACATTCTTCAAATCACATCCATCACATCACATCCATCACATCACATCCATCTCATCCATCACGTCACATGCATCACATCACATCCATCACGTCACATCCATCCATCACATCCATCCATCCATGACATCCATCACATCCATCCATCACATCCATTCATCACATCCATCCATCACATCCATCCATCACATCCATTCATCGCATCCATTCACCACTTCAATCCATCACATCACATCCATCAAATCACATCCATCACATCCATCACATCCATCAAATCACATCCATCACATCCATCACATCACATTTATCACATCCATCACATCCAACACATCCATCACATCTAACACATCCATCCATCACATCCATCCACCACATCCATCCATGACATCCATCCATCGCATCCACCAATAACATCCATCCATGACATCCATCCATCACATCCATAAATCACATCCATTCATCACATCCATCCATCACATCACATCCATCACGTCACATCCATCCATCCATTATATCCATCCATTACATCCATCCATCCATCCATTACATCCATCCATCCATCTATTATTACATCCATCCATCCATCCATTACATCCATCTATCCATCCATTACATCCATCCATCCATCCATTACTTCTATCAATCCATTACATCCATCCATTCATTACATCCATCCAGTCATTACATCCATCCATCCATCCATTACATCCATCTATCCATTAATTCCATTCATACATTACATCCATCCATCCATTACATCCATCCATCCATTACACCCATCCATCCATTACATCCATCCATCCATCCATCCATCCATCCATCCATCCATCCATTACATCCATCCATCCATCCATTACATCCATTACATCCATCCATTACATCCATTCATTACATGCATTACATCCATCCATTACATCCGTTAAATCCATCCATTACATCCATTACATTCATCCATTACATCCATAAATTACATCCATCCATTACATCCATCCATTACATCCATCCATCCATCCATCACATCACATCCATAACATCAATCACATCACTTCCATCCCATCACATCCATCACATCACATCCATCCCATCACATCCATCACATCACATCACATCCATCATATCATATCCATCACATCCATCCATCACGTCCATCCATGACATCTATCCGTGACATCCATCACATCCATCCATCACATCCATCCATCACATCCATTCATCACATCCATTCACCACATCCATCCATCACATAACATCCATCACATCACATCCATCACATCACATCCATCACATCACATCACATCCATCCATCCATTATATCCATCCATTACATCCATCCATTACATCCATCCATCCATCTATTACATCCATCCATCCATCCATTACATCGATCTATCCAAACATTACATCCATCCATATATCCATCCATCCATCCATCCATCCATTACATCTATCCATCCATTACATCCATCCATTCATTACATCCATCCAGTCATTACATCCATCCATCCATTACATCCATCCATTCATTAATTCCATTCATCCATTACATCCATCCATCCATTACATCCATCCATCCATTACATTCATCCATCCATCCATTACATCCATCCATTACATCCATTACATTCATTCATTACATCCATTACATCCATCCATTTCATCCATCCATTACATCCACTATATCCATCCATTACATCCATTACATTCATCCATTACATCCATCAATTACATCCATCTATTACATCCATCCATCACATCACATCCATCACATCAATCACATCACATCCATCACATCACTTCCATCCCATCACATCCATCACATCACATCACATCCATCACATCATATCCATCACATCCATCCATCACGTCCATCCATGACATCCATCCGTGACATCCATCACATCCATCCATCACATCCATCCATCTCATCCATTCATCACATCCATTCACCACATCCATCCATCACATCACATCCATCACATCACATCCATCACATCACATCCATCACATCACATCACATCCATCACATCACATCACATCCATCCATCACATCCATCCCTCTCATCCATCACATCACATCCATCACGTCACATCCATCACCTCACATCCATCACACACATTCATCACGTCACATCCTTCACGTCAATTCCATCACGTCACATCCATCACGTCACATGCATCACATCAAATCCAACACATCCATCCATCACATCCATCCATCACATCCATCCATCACATCCATTCATCAAATCCATTCATCACATCCATCCATGACATCCATCACATCCATCCATCCATCACATCCATACATGACATCCATCACATCCATCCATCACATCCATCCTTCACATCCATTCATCACATCCATTCACCACATCCATCCATCACATCCCATCCATCACATCACATTCATCATATCCAACAAATCACTTCCATCACATCACATCCATCATATCCATCACATCACATCCATCACATCACATCCATCCCTCTCATCCATCACATCCGTCACATCACATCCAACACATCCATCCATCACATCCATCCATCACATCCATCCATGATATCCATCCATGACATCCATCCATCGCATCCATTACATCCATCCATTACATCCATCCATCCATTACATTCATCCACCCATTACATCCATCCATCCATTACATCCATTACATCCAACCATTACATCCATTACATCCATCCATTACATCCATTACATTCATCCATCACATCCATAAATTACATCCATCCATTACATCCATCCATGCATCACATCACATCCATCGCATCACATCCATCACATCACATCCATCACATACTTCCATCACATCACATCCATCACATCACATCCATCACAGCACATCCATCACATCACATCCATCACATCACATCCATCACATCACATCCATCAAATCACATCGATCACATCACATCCATCATATCACATCACATCACATCCATCACATCACATCCATCACATCACATCCATCACATCACATCCATCACATCAAATCACATCCATCACATCACATCCATCATATCACATCCATCCATCACATCACATCCATCACATCAAATCACATCACATCACATCCATCATATCACATCCATCCATCACATCAAATCACATCCATCACATCACATCACATCCATCACATCACATCACATCCATCATATCACATCCATCCATCACATCCATCCATCACATCCATTCATCACATCCATTCGCCACATCCATCCATCCCATCACATCCATCACATCCATCAAATCACATCCATCACATCACATCACATCCATCACATCACATCCATCACATCACATCCATCACATCACATCACATCCATCCATCACATCCATCCCTCTCATCCATCACATCCATCACGTCACATCCATCACATCACATATATCACATCACATCCATCACATCCATCAGCTCACATCCATCACGTCACATCCATCACATCCATCCATCCATGACATCCATCCATCACATCCATCCATCACATCCATCCATCACATCCATTCATCACATCCATTGATCACATCCATCCATGACATCCATCACATCCATCCATTCATCACATCCATATATCCATCACATCTATCCATCCATCACATCCATCCACCACATCCATCCATCACATCCATCCATCACATCCATTCATCACATCCATTCACCACATCCATCCATCACATCACATCCATCACATCCATCAAATCACATCCATCAAATCACATCCATCACATCCATCAAATCACATCCATCACATCACATTAATCACATCACAACCATGCATCACATCCATCCCTCTCATCCATCACATCACATCCATCACGTCACATCCATCACGTCACATCCATTAGGTCACATCCATCGCGTCACATCCTTCACGTCACATCCATCACATCACATCCATCACATCACATCCAACACATCCATCCATGACATCCATCCATGACATCCATCCATGACATCCATCCATGACATCCATCCATTGCATCCATCCATCACATCACATCCATCACAGCACATCCATCACATCACATCCATCCATCACATCCATCCTTCACATCCATCCATCCATCACATCCATCCATCCACCACCTCACATTCTTCAAATCACATCCATCACATCCATCCATCACATCCATCCTTCACATCCATCCATCCATCACATCCATCCATCCACCACCTCACATTCTTCAAATCACATCCATCACATCACATCCATCACATCACATCCATCTCATCCATCACGTCACATGCATCACGTCACATCCATCACGTCACATCCATCCATCACATCTATCCATCCATCACATCCATCCATCCATCCATCACATCCATCCACCACATCCATCCGTCACATCCATCCATGACATCCATCCATGACATCCATCCATGACACCCATCCATCACATCCATCCATCACATCCATCCGTCCATCACATCACATCCATCAAATCACGTCCATCCCTTCACATCCATCACATCACATCCATCACATCACATCCATCCATCCATGAAATCCATCCCTCTCATCCATCACATCACATCCATCTCATCCATCACGTCACATGCATCACGTCACATCCATCACGTCACATCCATCCATCCATCACATCCATCCCTCTCATCCATCACATCACATCCACCTCATCCATCACGTCTCATGCATCACGTCACATCCATCACGTCACATCCTTCACGTCACATCCATCCATCAGATCTATCTATCCATCACATCCATCCATCCATCACATCCATCCACCACATCCATCCGTGACATCCATCCATGACATCCATCCATCACATCCATCCATCACGTCCATTCATCACATCCATCCATCACATCACATCCATCATATCCATCAAATCACTTCCATCACATCACATACATCAAATCCATCACATCACATCCGTCACACCACATCCATCACATCACATCCATCACATCACATCACATCCATCCATCTCATCCATCCATCCATCCATCATATCCATCCATCACATCCATCCATCACAGCCATCCATCACATCCATCCATCCATCACATCCATCCACCACATCCATCCATCACATCCATCCATCACATCCATCCATCCATGACATCCATCACATCCATCCATCAAATCCATTCATCACATCCATCCATCACATCCATCCATCACATCCATTCATCACATCCATTCACCACTTCAATCCATCACATCACATCCATCAAATCACATCCATCACATCCATCAAATCACATCCATCACATCCATCAAATCACATCCATCACAACCATCACATCACATCCATCACATCCAACACATCCATCACATCACATCCATCCATCATATCCATCCATCTCATCCATCCATCATATCCATCCATCACATCCATCCACCACATCCATCCATCACATCCATCCATCACATCCATCCATCCATGACATCCATCCATCACATCCATTCATCACATCCATCCATCACATCCATTCATCACATCCATTCACCACTTCAATCCATCACATCACATCCATCAAATCACATCCATCACATCACATCCATTACTTCTATCCATCCATTACATCCATCCATTCATTACATCCATCCACTCATTACATCCATCCATCCATTACATCCATCTATCCATTAATTCCATTCATACATTACATCCATCCATCCATTACATCCATCCATCCATTACACCCATCCATCCATTACATCCATCCATCCATCCATCCATCCATCCATTACATCCGTTATATCCATCCATTACATCCATTACATTCATCCATTACATCCATCAATTACATCCATCCATTACATCCATCCATCCATCCATCACATCACATCCATCACATCAATCACATCACTTCCATCCCATCACATCCATCACATCACATCCATCACATCATATCCATCACATCCATCCATCACGTCCATCCATGACAGCCATCCATCACATCCATCCATCCATCCATCCATCCATCACATCCATCCACCACATCCATCCATCACATCCATCCATCACATCCATCCATCCATGACATCCATCCATCACATCCATTCATCACATCCATCCATCACATCCATCCATCACATCCATTCATCACATCCATTCACCACTTCAATCCATCACATCACATCCATCAAATCACATCCATCACATCCATCAAATCACATCCATCACATCACATCCATTACTTCTATCCATCCATTACATCCATCCATTCATTACATCCATCCACTCATTACATCCATCCATCCATTACATCCATCTATCCATTAATTCCATTCATACATTACATCCATCCATCCATTACATCCATCCATCCATTACACCCATCCATCCATTACATCCATCCATCCATCCATCCATCCATCCATTACATCCGTTATATCCATCCATTACATCCATTACATTCATCCATTACATCCATCAATTACATCCATCCATTACATCCATCCATCCATCCATCACATCACATCCATCACATCAATCACATCACTTCCATCCCATCACATCCATCACATCACATCCATCACATCATATCCATCACATCCATCCATCACGTCCATCCATGACATCCATCCATGACATCCATCACATCCATCCATTCCATCCATCACATCCATCCATCACATCCATTCATCACATTCATTCATCACATCCATTCATCACATCCATCCATCACATCCATCCATCCATCCATCCATCCATCCATCACATCACATCCATCACATCACATCCATCACATCACGTCACATCACATCCATCACATCACATCACATCCATCACATCCATCACATCCATCCATCCATCCATTATATCCATCCATTACATCTATCCATTACATCCATCCATCCATCTATTACATCCATCCATCCATCCTTTACATCGATCTATCCATCCATTACATCCATCCATCCATCCATACATCTATCCATCCATTACATCCATCCATTCATTACATCCATCCAGTCATTACATCCATCCATCCATTACATCCATCCATTCATTAATTCCATTCATCCATTACATCCATCCATCCATTACACCTATCCATCCATTACATCCATCCATCCATCCATCCATTACATCCATCCATCCATCCATCCATTACATCCATTACATCCATCCATAATATCCATTAGATTCATTCATTACATCCATTACATATATCCATTACATCCATCCATTATATCCATCCATTACATTCATCCATTACATCCATCAATTACATCCATCCATTACATCCATCCATCCATCACATCACATCCATCACATCACTTCCATCCCATCACATCCATCACATCACATCCATCACATCATATGCATCACATCCATCCATCACGTCCATCCATGGCATCCATCCGTGACATCCATCACATCCATCCATCATATCCATCCCTCACATCCATTCATCACATCCATTCACCACATCCATCCATCACATCACATCCATCACATCCATCAAATCCCATCCATCACATCACATCCATCACATCACATCCATCACATTCATCACATCACATCCATCCATCACATCCATCCCTCTCATCCATCACATCACATCCATCACGTCACATCCATCACGTCACATCCATCAGGTCACATCTATCGCGTCACATCCTTCACGTCACATCCATCACATCACATCCATCACATCACATCCAACACATCCATCCATGACATCCATCCATGACATCCATCCATGACATCCATCCATGACATCCATCCATTGCATCCATCCATCACATCACATCCATCACAGCACATCCATCACATCCATCCACGACATCCATCCATCACATCCATCCATGACATCCATCCATGACACCCATCCATCACATCCATCCATCACATCCATCCATCACATCCATCCTTCACATCCATCCATCCATCACATCCATCCATCCACCACATCACATTCTTCAAATCACATCCATCACATCACATCCATCTCATCCATCACGTCACATGCATCACGTCACATCCATCACGTCACATCCATCCATCACATCTATCCATCCATCACATCCATCCATCCATCACATCCATCCACCACATCCATCCGTCAGATCCATCCATGACATCCATCCATGACATCCATCCATGACACCCATCCATCACATCCATCCATCACATCCATCCGTCCATCACATCACATCCATCAAATCACGTCCATCCCTTCACATCCATCACATTCATCACATCCATCACATCACATCCATCACATCCAACACATCCATCACATCACATCCATCACATCACATCCATGACATCACATCCATGACATGCATCCATGACATCCATCACATCCATCCATCCATCACATCCATCCATCACATCCATCCATCACATCCATCACATCACATCCATCAGATCACATCCATCACATCACATCCATCACATCACATCCATCACATCACGTCCATCACATCGCATCTATCACATCACATCCATCACATCACATCCATCCATCACATCACATCCATCACAGCACATCCATCACATCTATCCATCCATCACATCCATCCATCCATCCATCACGTCCATCCACCACATCCATCCAACACATCCATCCATAACATCCATCCATCACATTAATCCATCACATCCATCCATCACATCCATCCATTACATCCATCCATCCATCACATCCATCCAACACATCCATTCATCACATCCATTCGTCACACCCATTCATCACATCCATCCATCCACCACATCACATCCATCAAATCACATCCATCCCATCACATCCATCACATCACATCCATCACATCACATCCATCCATCCATGAAATCCATCCCTCTCATCCATCACATCACATCCATCTCATCCATCACGTCACATGCATCACGTCACATCCATCACGTCATATCCATCCATCCATCACATCCATCCCTCTCATCCATCACATCACATCCATCTCATCCATCACGTCTCATGCATCACGTCACATCCATCACGTCACATCCTTCACGTCACATCCATCCATCAGATCTATCTATCCATCACATCCATCCATCACATCACATCCATCACATCACATCCATCACATCACATCACATCCATCACATCACATCCATCACATCCATCCATCCATCCATTATATCCATCCATTACATCTATCCATTACATCCATCCATCCATCTATTACATCCATCCATCCATCCTTTACGTCGATCTATCCATCCATTACATCCATCCATCCATCCATACATCTATCCATCCATTACATCCATCCATTCATTACATCCATCCAGTCATTACATCCATCCATCCATTACATCCATCCATTCATTAATTCCATTCATCCATTACATCCATCCATCCATTACACCTATCCATCCATTACATCCATCCATCCATCCATCCATCCATTACATCCATCCATCCATCCATCCATTACATCCATCCATAACATCCATTAGATTCATTCATTACATCCATTACATATATCCATTACATCCATCCATTATATCCATCCATTACATTCATCCATTACATCCATCAATTACATCCATCCATTACATCCATCCATCCATCACATCACATCCATCACATCACTTCCATCCCATCACATCCATCACATCACATCATATGCATCACATCCATCCATCACGTCCATCCATGACATCCATCCGTGACATCCATCACATCCATCCATCACATCCATCCATCACATCCATTCATCACATCCATTCACCACATCTATCCATCACATCACATCCATCACATCCATCAAATCACATCCATCACATCACATCCATCACATCACATCACATCACATCCATCACATCACATCACATCCATCACATCACATCCATCACGTCACATCCATCACATCACATATATCACATCACATCCATCACATCCATCAGCTCACATCCATCACGTCACATCCATCACATCCATCCATCCATGACATCCATCCATCACATCCATCCATCACATCCATCCATCACATCCATTCATCACATCCATTGATCACATCCATCCATGACATCCATCACATCCATCCATCACATCCATCTATCGATCACATCTATCCATCCATCACATCCATCCACCACATCCATCCATCACATCCATCCATCACATCCATCCATGACATCCATCACATCAATCCATCACATCCATCCATCACATCCATTCATCACATCCATTCACCACATCCATCCATCACATCACATCCATCACATCCATCAAATCACATCCATCACATCACATTAATCACATAACATCCATGCATCACATCCATCCCTCTCATCCATCACATCACATCCATCACGTCACATCAATCACGTCACATCCATCAGGTCACATCCATCGCGTCACATCCTTCACGTCACATCCATCACATCACATCCATCACATCACATCCAACACATCCATCCATCACATCCATCCATGACATCCATCCATGACATCCATCCATGACATCCATCCATGACATCCATCCATTGCATCCATCCATCACATCACATCCATCACAGCACATCCATCACATCACATCCATCCATCCATCACATCCATCCACGACATCCATCCATCACATCCATCCATGACATCCATCCATGACACCCATCCATCACATCCATCCATCACATCCATCCATCACATCCATCCTTCACATCCATCCATCCACCACATCACATTCTTCAAATCACATCCATCACATCACATCCATCACATCACATCCATCTCATCCATCACATCACATTTATCACATCCATCACATCCAACACATCCATCACATCTAACACATCCATCCATCACATCCATCCACCACATCCATCCATGACATCCATCCATCGCATCCACCAATAACATCCATCCATGACATCCATCCATCACATCCATCCATCACATCCATTCATCACATCCATCCATCACATCACATCCATCACGTCACATCCATCCATCCATTATATCCATCCATTACATCCATCCATCCATCCAACCATTACATCCATCCATCCATCTATTATTACATCCATCCATCCATCCATTACATCCATCTATCCATCCATTACATCCATCCATCCATCCATTACTTCTATCAATCCATTACATCCATCCATTCATTACATCCATCCAGTCATTACATCCATCCATCCATCCATTACATCCATCTATCCATTAATTCCATTCATACATTACATCCATCCATCCATTACATCCATCCATCCATTACACCCATCCATCCATTACATCCATCCATCCATCCATCCATCCATCCATTACATCCATCCATCCATCCATTACATCCATTACATCCATCCATTACATCCATTCATTACATGCATTACATCCATCCATTACATCCGTTATATCCATCCATTACATCCATTACATTCATCCATTACATCCATAAATTACATCCATCCATTACATCCATCCATTACATCCATCCATCCATCCATCACATCACATCCATCACATCAATCACATCACTTCCATCCCATCGCATCCATCACATCACATCCATCCCATCACATCCATCACATCACATCACATCCATCATATCATATCCATCACATCCATCCATCACGTCCATCCATGACATCCATCCGTGACATCCATCACATCCATCCATCACATCCATTCATCACATCCATTCACCACATCCATCCATCACATAACATCCATCACATCACATCCATCACATCACATCCATCACATCACATCACATCCATCCATCCATTATATCCATCCATTACATCCATCCATTACATCCATCCATCCATCTATTACATCCATCCATCCATCCATTACATCGATCTATCCAAACATTACATCCATCCATATATCCATCCATCCATCCATCCATCCATTACATCTATCCATCCATTACATCCATCCATTCATTACATCCATCCAGTCATTACATCCATCCATCCATTACATCCATCCATTCATTAATTCCATTCATCCATTACATCCATCCATCCATTACATCCATCCATCCATTACATTCATCCATCCATCCATCCATTACATCCATTGCATCCATCCATTACATCCATTACATTCATTCATTACATCCATTACATCCATCCATTTCATCCATCCATTACATCCACTATATCCATCCATTACATCCATTACATTCATCCATTACATCCATCAATTACATCCATCTATTACATCCATCCATCACATCACATCCATCACATCAATCACATCACATCCATCACATCACTTCCATCCCATCACATCCATCACATCACATCACATCCATCACATCATATCCATCACATCCATCCATCACGTCCATCCATGACATCCATCCGTGACATCCATCACATCCATCCATCACATCCATCCATCTCATCCATTCATCACATCCATTCACCACATCCATCCATCACATCACATCCATCACATCACATCCATCACATCACATCACATCCATCCATCACATCCATCCATCACATCCATCCATGACATCCATCCATCGCATCCATTACATCCATCCATTACATCCATCCATCCATTACATTCATCCACCCATTACATCCATCCATCCATTACATCCATTACATCCATCCATTACATCCATTACATCCATTCATCAAATCCATTCATCACATCCATCCATGACATCCATCACATCCATCCATCCATCACATCCATACATGACATCCATCACATCCATCCATCACATCCATCCTTCACATCCATTCATCACATCCATTCACCACATCCATCCATCACATCCCATCCATCACATCACATTCATCATATCCAACAAATCACTTCCATCACATCACATCCATCATATCCATCACATCACATCCATCACATCACATCCATCCCTCTCATCCATCACATCCGTCACATCACATCCAACACATCCATCCATCACATCCATCCATCACATCCATCCATGACATCCATCCATCGCATCCATTACATCCATCCATTACATCCATCCATCCATTACATTCATCCACCCATTACATCCATCCATCCATTACATCCATTACATCCATCCATTACATCCATTACATCCATCCATTACATCCATTACATTCATCCATCACATCCATAAATTACATCCATCCATTACATACATCCATGCATCACATCACATCCATCGCATCACATCCATCACATCACATCCATCACATACTTCCATCACATCACATCCATCACATCACATCCATCACAGCACATCCATCACATCACATCCATCACATCACATCCATCACATCCATCACATCACATCCATCAAATCACATCGATCACATCACATCCATCATATCACATCACATCACATCCATCACATCACATCCATCACATCACATCCATCACATCAAATCACATCCATCACATCACATCCATCATATCACATCCATCCATCACATCACATCCATCACATCAAATCACATCACATCACATCCATCATATCACATCCATCAATCACATCAAATCACATCCATCACATCACATCACATCCATCACATCACATCACATCCATCATATCACATCCATCCATCACATCCATCCATCACATCCATTCATCACATCCATTCACCACATCCATCCATCCCATCACATCCATCACATCCATCAAATCACATCCATCACATCACATATATCACATCACATCCATCAGCTCACATCCATCACGTCACATCCATCACATCCATCCATCCATGACATTCATCCATCACATCCATCCATCACATCCATCCATCACATCCATTCATCACATCCATTGATCACATCCATCCATGACATCCATCACATCCATCCATCCATCACATCCATCTATCCATCACATCTATCCATCCATCACATCCATCCACCACATCCATCCATCACATCCATCCATCACATCCATTCATCACATCCATTCACCACATCCATCCATCACATCACATCCATCACATCCATCAAATCACATCCATCAAATCACATCCATCACATCCATCAAATCACATCCATCACATCACATTAATCACATCACAACCATGCATCACATCCATCCCTCTCATCCATCACATCACATCCATCACGTCACATCCATCACGTCACATCCATCAGGTCACATCCATCGCGTCACATCCTTCACGTCACATCCATCACATCACATCCATCACATCACATCCAACACATCCATCCATGACATCCATCCATGACATCCATCCATGACATCCATCCATGACATCCATCCATGACATCCATCCATTGCATCCATCCATCACATCACATCCATCACAGCACATCCATCACATCACATCCATCCATCACATCCATCCATCACATCCATCCACGACATCCATCCATCACATCCATCCATGACATCCATCCATGACACCCATCCATCACATCCATCCATCCATCACATCCATCCATCACATCCCTCCATCACATCACATCCATCAGATCACATCCATCACATCACATCCATCACATCACATCCATCACATCACGTCCATCACATCGCATCTATCACATCACATCCATCACATCACATCCATCCATCACATCACATCCATCACAGCGCATCCATCACATCTATCCATCCATCACATCCATCCATCCATCCATCCATCACGTCCATCCACCACATCCATCCATCACATCCATCCATGACATCCATTCATGACACTCATCCATCACATCCATCCATCCATCACATTAATCCATCACATCCATCCATCACATCCATCCATTACATCCATCCATCACATCCATCCATCACATCCATTCATCACATCCATTCATCACACCCATTCATCACATCCATCCATCCACCACATCACATCCATCAAATCACATCCATCCCATCACATCCATCACATCACATCCATCACATCACATCCATCCATCCATGAAATCCATCCCTCTCATCCATCACATCACATCCATCTCATCCATCACGTCACATGCATCACGTCACATCCATCACGTCACATCCATCCATCCATCACATCCATCCCTCTCATCCATCACATCCTACCATCTCATCCATCACGTCTCATGCATCACGTCACATCCATCACGTCACATCCTTCACGTCACATCCATCCATCATATCTATCTATCCATCACATCCATCCATCCATCACATCCATCCACCACATCCATCCGTGACATCCATCCATGACATCCATCCATCCATCATATCCATCCATCACGTCCATTCATCACATCCATCCATCACATCACATCCATCATATCCATCAAATCACTTCCATCACATCACATACATCAAATCCATCACATCACATCCGCCACACCACATCCATCACATCACATCCATCACATCACATCACATCCATCCATCTCATCCATCCATCCATCCATCATATCCATCCATCACATCCATCCATCACAGCCATCCATCACATCCATCCATCCATCACATCCATCCACCACATCCATCCATCACATCCATCCATCACATCCATCCATCACATCCATTCATCACATCCATTCACCACTTCAATCCATCACATCACATCCATCAAATCACATCCATCACGTCCATCAAATCACATCCATCACATCCATCAAATCACATCCATCACAACCATCACATCACATCCATCACATCCAACACATCCATCACATCACATCCATCACATCACATCCATCCATCATATCCATCCATCTCATCCATCCATCATATCCATCCATCACATCCATCCATCACATCCATCCATCACAGCCATCCATCACATCCATCCATCCATCCATCACATCCATCCACCACATCCATCCATCACATCCATCCATCACATCCATCCATCCATGACATCCATCCATCACATCCATTCATCACATCCATCCATCACATCCATTCATCACATCCATTCACCACTTCAATCCATCACATCACATCCATCAAATCACAACCATCACATCCATCAAATTACATCCATCACATCACATCCATTACTTCTATCCATCCATTACATCCATCCATTCATTACATCCATCCACTCATTACATCCATCCATCCATTACATCCATCTATCCATTAATTCCATTCATACATTACATCCATCCATCCATTATATCCATCCATCCATTACACCCATCCATCCATTACATCCATCCATCCATCCATCCATCCATTACATCCGTTATATCCACCCATTACATCCATTACATTCATCCATTACATCCATCAATTACATCCATCCATTACATCCATCCATCCATCCATCCATCCATCACATCACATCCATCACATCAATCACATCACTTCCATCCCATCACATCCATCACATCATATCCATCACATCCATCCATCACGTCCATCCATGACATCCATCCATGACATCCATCACATCCATCCATTACATCCATCACATCCATCCATCACATCCATTCATCACATTCATTCATCACATCCATTCATCACATCCATCCATCACATCCATCCATCCATCCATCACATCACATCCATCACATCACATCCATCACATCACATCACATCCATCACATCCATCACATCACATCACATCCATCCATCACATCCATCCCTCTCATCCATCACATCACATCCATCACGTCACATCCATCACGTCACATCCATCAGGTCACATCCATCACGTCACATCCTTCACGTCACATCCATCACATCACATCCATCACATCACATCCAACACATCCATCCATGACATCCATCCATGACATCCATCCATGAAATCCATTCATTGCATCCATCCATCACATCACATCCATCACAGCACATCCATCACATCCATCCACGACATCCATCCATCACATCCATCCATGACATCCATCCATGACACCCATCCATCACATCCATCCATCACATCCATCCTTCACATCCATCCTTCACATCCATCCATCCATCCATCACATCCATCCATCCACCACATCACATTCTTCAAATCACATCCATCACATCACATCCATCTCATCCATCACGTCACATGCATCACGTCACATCCATCACGTCACATCCATCCATCACATCTATCCATCCATCACATCCATCCATCCATCACATCCATCCGTCACATCCATCCATGACATCCATCCATGACATCCATCCATGACACCCATCCATCACATCCATCCATCACATCCATCCGTCCATCACATCACATCCATCAAATCACGTCCATCCCTTCACATCCATCACATTCATCACATCCATCACATCACATCCATCACATCACATCCATCACGTCCAACACATCCATCACATCACATCCATCACATCACATCCATCATATCACATCCATCCATCACATCAAATCACATCCATCACATCACATCACATCCATCACATCACATCACATCCATCATATCACATCCATCCATCACATCCATCCATCACATCCATTCATCACATACATTCACCACATCCATTCATCCCAACACATCCATCACATCCATCAAATCACATCCATCACATCACATCCATCACATCACATCACATCCATCACATCACATCACATCACATCCCATCCATCACATCACATCACATCCATCCATCACATCCATCGCTCTCATCCATCACATCCATCACGTCACATCCATCACATCACATATATCACATCACATCCATCACATCCATCAGCTCACATCCATCACGTCACAGCCATCACATCCATCCATCCATGACATCCATCCATCACATCCATCCATCACATCCATCCATCACATCCATTCATCACATCCATTGATCACATCCATCCATGACATCCATCACATCCATCCATCCATCACATCCATCTATCCATCACATCTATCCATTCATCACATCCATCCACCACATCCATCCATCACATCCATTCATCACATCCATTCACCACATCCATCCATCACATCACATCCATCACATCCATCAAATCACATCCATCAAATCACATCCATCACATCCATCAAATCACATCCATCACATCACATTAATCACATCACAACCATGCATCACATCCATCCCTCTCATCCATCACATCACATCCATCACGTCACATCCATCACGTCACATCCATCAGGTCACATCCATCGCGTCACATCCTTCACGTCACATCCATCACATCACATCCATCACATCACATCCAACACATCCATCCATGACATCCATCCATGACATCCATCCATGACATCCATCCATGACATCCATCCATGACATCCATCCATTGCATCCATCCATCACATCACATCCATCACAGCACATCCATCACATCACATCCATCCATCACATCCATCCATCACATCCATCCACAACATCCATCCATCACATCCATCCATGACATCCATCCATGACACCCATCCATCACATCCATCCATCCACCACATCACATTCTTCAAATCACATCCATCACATCACATCCATCACATCACATCCATCTCATCCATCACGTCACATGCATCACGTCACATCCATCACGTCACATCCATCCATCACATCTATCCATCCATCACATCCATCCATCCATCACATCCATCCACCACATCCATCCGTCACATCCATCCATGACATCCATCCATGACATCCGTCCATGACACCCATCCATCACATCCATCCATCACATCCATCCGTCCATCACATCACATCCATCAAATCACGTCCATCCCTTCACATCCATCACATTCATCACATCCATCACATCACATCCATCACATCACATCCATCACATCTCATCCATGACATCACATCCATGACATCCATCCATGACATCCATCACATCCATCCATCCATCACATCCATCCATCACATCCATCCATCACATCCATTCATCACATCCATCACATCACATCCATCAGATCACATCCATCACATCACATCCATCACATCACATCCATCACATCACGTCCATCACATCGCATCTATCACATCACATCCATCACATCACATCCATCCATCACATCACATCCATCACAGCACATCCATCACATCACATCCATCACATCTATCCATCCATCACATCCATCCATCCATCCATCCATCCATCCATCACATCCATCTATGACATCCATTCATGACACTCATCCATCACATCCATCCATCCATCACATTAATCCATCACATCCATCCATCACATCCATCCATTACATCCATCCATCACATCCATCCATCACATCCATTCATCACATCCATTCATCACACCCATTCATCACATCCATCCATCCACCACATCACATCCATCAAATCACATCCATCCCATCACATCCATCACATCACATCCATCACATCACATCCATCCATCCATGAAATCCATCCCTCTCATCCATCACATCACATCCATCTCATCCATCACGTCACATGCATCACGTCACATCCATCACGTCACATCCATCCACCACATCCATCCATGACATCCATCCATCGCATCCACCAATAACATCCATCCATGACATCCATCCATCACATCCATCCATCACATCCATTCATCACATCCATCCATCACATCACATCCATCACGTCACATCCATCCATCCATTATATCCATCCATTACATCCATCCATCCATCCATCCATTACATCCATCCATCCATCTATTATTACATCAATCCATCCATCCATTACATCCATCTATCCATCCATTACATCCATCCATCCATCCATCCATTACTTCTATCCATCCATTACATCCATCCATTCATTACATCCATCCAGTCATTACATCCATCCATCCATACATTACATCCATCTATCCATTAATTCCATTCATACATTACATCCATCCATCCATTACATCCATCCATCCATTACACCCATCCATCCATTACATCCATCCATCCATCCATCCATCCATCCATTACATCCATCCATCCATCCATTACATCCATTACATCCATCCATTACATCCATTCATTACATCCATCACATCCATTCATCACATCCATTGATCACATCCATCCATGACATCCATCACATCCATCCATCACATCCATCTATCGATCACATCTATCCATCCATCACATCCATCCACCACATCCATCCATCACATCCATCCATCACATCCATCCATGACATCCATCACATCAATCCATCACATCCATCCATCACATCCATTCATCACATCCATTCACCACATCCATCCATCACATCACATCCATCACATCCATCAAATCACATCCATCACATCACATTAATCACATAACATCCATGCATCACATCCATCCCTCTCATCCATCACATCACATCCATCACGTCACATCAATCACGTCACATCCATCAGGTCACATCCATCGCGTCACATCCTTCACGTCACATCCATCACATCACATCCATCACATCACATCCAACACATCCATCCATCACATCCATCCATGACATCCATCCATGACATCCATCCATTGCATCCATCCATCACATCACATCCATCACAGCACATCCATCACATCACATCCATCCATCCATCACATCCATCCACGACATCCATCCATCACATCCATCCATGACATCCATCCATGACACCCATCCATCACATCCATCCATCACATCCATCCATCACATCCATCCTTCACATTCATCCATCCACCACATCACATTCTTCAAATCACATCCATCACATCACATCCATCACATCACATCCATCTCATCCATCACGTCACATGCATCACATCACATCCATCACGTCACATCCATCCATCACATCCATCCATCACATCCATCCATCCATGACATCCATCACATCCACCCATCACATCCATTCATCACATCCATCCATCACATCCATCCATCACATCCATTCATCGCATCCATTCACCACTTCAATCCATCACATCACATCCATCAAATCACATCCATCACATCCATCAAATCACATCCATCACATCCATCACATCACATTTATCACATCCATCACATCCAACACATCCATCACATCTAGCACATCCATCCATCACATCCATCCACCACATCCATCCATGACATCCATCCATCGCATCCACCAATAACATCCATCCATGACATCCATCCATCACATCCATCCATCACATCCATTCATCACATCCATCCATCACATCACATCCATCACGTCACATCCATCCATCCATTATATCCATCCATTACATCCATCCATCCATCCAACCATTACATCCATCCATCCATCTATTATTACATCCATCAATCCATCCATTACATCCATCTATCCATCCATTACATCCATCCATCCATCCATTACTTCTATCAATCCATTACATCCATCCATTCATTACATCCATCCAGTCATTACATCCATCCATCCATCCATTACATCCATCTATCCATTAATTCCATTCATACATTACATCCATCCATCCATTACATCCATCCATCCATTACACCCATCCATCCATTACATCCATCCATCCATCCATCCATCCATCCATTACATCCATCCATCCATCCATTACATCCATTACATCCATCCATTACATCCATTCATTACATGCATTACATCCATCCATTACATCCGTTATATCCATCCATTACATCCATTACATTCATCCATTACATCCATAAATTACATCCATCCATTACATCCATCCATTACATCCATCCATCCATCCATCACATCACATCCATCACATCAATCACATCACTTCCATCCCATCACATCCATCACATCACATCCATCCCATCACATCCATCACATCACATCACATCCATCATATCATATCCATCACATCCATCCATCACGTCCATCCATGACATCCATCCGTGACATCCATCACATCCATCCATCACATCCATCCATCACATCCATTCATCACATCCATTCACCACATCCATCCATCACATAACATCCATCACATCACATCCATCACATCACATCCATCACATCACATCACATCCATCCATCCATTATATCCATCCATTACATCCATCCATTACATCCATCCATCCATCTATTACATCCATCCATCCATCCATTACATCGATCTATCCAAACATTACATCCATCCATATATCCATCCATCCATCCATCCATTACATCTATCCATCCATTACATCCATCCATTCATTACATCCATCCAGTCATTACATCCATCCATTCATTAATTCCATTCATCCATTACATCCATCCATCCATTACATCCATCCATCCATTACATTCATCCATCCATCCATCCATTACATCCATTGCATCCATCCATTACATCCATTACATTCATTCATTACATCCATTACATCCATCCATTTCATCCATCCATTACATCCACTATATCCATCCATTACATCCATTACATTCATCCATTACATCCATCAATTACATCCATCTATTACATCCATCCATCACATCACATCCATCACATCAATCACATCACATCCATCACATCACTTCCATCCCATCACATCCATCACATCACATCACATCCATCACATCATATCCATCACATCCATCCATCACGTCCATCCATGACATCCATCCGTGACATCCATCACATCCATCCATCACATCCATCCATCTCATCCATTCATCACATCCATTCACCACATCCATCCATCACATCACATCCATCACATCACATCACATCCATCACATCACATCACATCCATCCATCACATCCATCCCTCTCATCCATCACATCACATCCATCACGTCACATCCATCACCTCACATCCATCACGTCACATTCATCACGTCACATCCTTCACGTCAATTCCATCACGTCACATCCATCACGTCACATGCATCACATCAAATCCAACACATCCATCCATCACATCCATCCATCACATCCATCCATCACATCCATTCATCAAATCCATTCATCACATCCATCCATGACATCCATCACATCCATCCATCCATCACATCCATACATGACATCCATCACATCCATCCATCACATCCATCCTTCACATCCATTCATCACATCCATTCACCACATCCATCCATCACATCCCATCCATCACATCACATTCATCATATCCAACAAATCACTTCCATCACATCACATCCATCATATCCATCACATCACATCCATCACATCACATCCATCCCTCTCATCCATCACATCCGTCACATCACATCCAACACATCCATCCATCACATCCATCCATCACATCCATCCATGACATCCATCCATGACATCCATCCATCGCATCCATTACATCCATCCATTACATCCATCCATCCATTACATTCATCCACCCATTACATCCATCCATCCATTACATCCATTACATCCATCCATTACATCCATTACATCCACCCATTACATCCATTACATTCATCCATCACATCCATAAATTACATCCATCCATTACATCCATCCATGCATCACATCACATCCATCGCATCACATCCATCACATCACATCCATCACATACTTCCATCACATCACATCCATCACATCACATCCATCACAGCACATCCATCACATCACATCCATCACATCACATCCATCACATCCATCACATCACATCCATCAAATCACATCGATCACATCACATCCATCATATCACATCCATCAATCACATCAAATCACATCCATCACATCACATCACATCCATCACATCACATCACATCCATCATATCACATCCATCCATCACATCCATCCATCACATCCATTCATCACATCCATTCACCACATCCATCCATCCCATCACATCCATCACATCCATCAAATCACATCCATCACATCACATCACATCCATCACATCACATCACATTCATCACATCACATCCATCACATCACATCACATCCATCCATCACATCCATCCCTCTCATCCATCACATCCATCACGTCACATCCATCACATCACATATATCACATCACATCCATCACATCCATCAGCTCACATCCATCACGTCACATCCATCACATCCATCCATCCATGACATTCATCCATCACATCCATCCATCACATCCATCCATCACATCCATTCATCACATCCATTGATCACATCCATCCATGACATCCATCACATCCATCCATCCATCACATCCATCTATCCATCACATCTATCCATCCATCACATCCATCCACCACATCCATCCATCACATCCATCCATCACATCCATTCATCACATCCATTCACCACATCCATCCATCACATCACATCCATCACATCCATCAAATCACATCCATCAAATCACATCCATCACATCCATCAAATCACATCCATCACATCACATTAATCACATCACAACCATGCATCACATCCATCCCTCTCATCCATCACATCACATCCATCACGTCACATCCATCACGTCACATCCATCAGGTCACATCCATCGCGTCACATCCTTCACGTCACATCCATCACATCACATCCATCACATCACATCCAACACATCCATCCATGACATCCATCCATGACATCCATCCATGACATCCATCCATGACATCCATCCATGACATCCATCCATTGCATCCATCCATCACATCACATCCATCACAGCACATCCATCACATCACATCCATCCATCACATCCATCCATCACATCCATCCACGACATCCATCCATCACATCCATCCATGACATCCATCCATGACACCCATCCATCACATCCATCCATCCATCACATCCATCCATCACATCCCTCCATCACATCACATCCATCAGATCACATCCATCACATCACATCCATCACATCACATCCATCACATCACGTCCATCACATCGCATCTATCACATCACATCCATCACATCACATCCATCCATCACATCACATCCATCACAGCACATCCATCACATCTATCCATCCATCACATCCATCCATCCATCCATCCATCCATCACGTCCATCCACCACATCCATCCATCACATCCATCCATGACATCCATTCATGACACTCATCCATCACATCCATCCATCCATCACATTAATCCATCACATCCATCCATCACATCCATCCATTACATCCATCCATCACATCCATCCATCACATCCATTCATCACATCCATTCATCACACCCATTCATCACATCCATCCATCCACCACATCACATCCATCAAATCACATCCATCCCATCACATCCATCACATCACATCCATCACATCACATCCATCCATCCATGAAATCCATCCCTCTCATCCATCACATCACATCCATCTCATCCATCACGTCACATGCATCACGTCACATCCATCACGTCACATCCATCCATCCATCACATCCATCCCTCTCATCCATCACATCCTACCATCTCATCCATCACGTCTCATGCATCACGTCACATCCATCACGTCACATCCTTCACGTCACATCCATCCATCATATCTATCTATCCATCACATCCATCCATCCATCACATCCATCCACCACATCCATCCGTGACATCCATCCATGACATCCATCCATCACATCCATCCATCCATCATATCCATCCATCACATCCATTCATCACATCCATCCATCACATCACATCCATCATATCCATCAAATCACTTCCATCACATCACATACATCAAATCCATCACATCACATCCGCCACACCACATCCATCACATCACATCCATCACATCACATCACATCCATCCATCTCATCCATCCATCCATCCATCATATCCATCCATCACATCCATCCATCACAGCCATCCATCACATCCATCCATCCATCACATCCATCCACCACATCCATCCATCACATCCATCCATCACATCCATCCATCACATCCATTCATCACATCCATTCACCACTTCAATCCATCACATCACATCCATCAAATCACATCCATCACGTCCATCAAATCACATCCATCACATCCATCAAATCACATCCATCACAACCATCACATCACATCCATCACATCCAACACATCCATCACATCACATCCATCACATCACATCCATCCATCATATCCATCCATCTCATCCATCCATCATATCCATCCATCACATCCATCCATCACATCCATCCATCACAGCCATCCATCACATCCATCCATCCATCCATCACATCCATCCACCACATCCATCCATCACATCCATCCATCACATCCATCCATCCATGACATCCATCCATCACATCCATTCATCACATCCATCCATCACATCCATTCATCACATCCATTCACCACTTCAATCCATCACATCACATCCATCAAATCACATCCATCACATCCATCAAATTACATCCATCACATCATATCCATTACTTCTATCCATCCATTACATCCATCCATTCATTACATCCATCCACTCATTACATCCATCCATCCATTACATCCATCTATCCATTAATTCCATTCATACATTACATCCATCCATCCATTACATCCATCCATCCATTACAGCCATCCATCCATTACATCCATCCATCCATCCATCCATCCATCCATTACATCCGTTATATCCATCCATTACATCCATTACATTCATCCATTACATCCATCAATTACATCCATCCATTACATCCATCCATCCATCCATCCATCACATCACATCCATCACATCAATCACATCACTTCCATCCCATCACATCCATCACATCACATCCATCACATCATATCCATCACATCCATCCATCACGTCCATCCATGACATCCATCCATGACATCCATCACATCCATCCATTACATCCATCACATCCATCCATCACATCCATTCATCACATTCATTCATCACATCCATTCATCACATCCATCCATCACATCCATCCATCCATCCATCACATCACATCCATCACATCACATCCATCACATCACATCACATCCATCACATCACATCACATCACATCCATCCATCACATCCATCCCTCTCATCCATCACATCACATCCATCACGTCACATCCATCACGTCACATCCATCAGGTCACATCCATCGCGTCACATCCTTCACGTCACATCCATCACATCACATCCATCACATCACATCCAACACATCCATCCATGACATCCATCCATGACATCCATCCATGAAATCCATCCATTGCATCCATCCATCACATCACATCCATCACAGCACATCCATCACATCCATCCACGACATCCATCCATCACATCCATCCATGACATCCATCCATGACACCCATCCATCACATCCATCCATCACATCCATCCTTCACATCCATCCTTCACATCCATCCATCCATCCATCACATCCATCCATCCACCACATCACATTCTTCAAATCACATCCATCACATCACATCACATCACATCCATCATATCACATCCATCCATCACATCCATCCATCACATCCATTCATCACATACATTCACCACATCCATTCATCCCAACACATCCATCACATCCATCAAATCACATCCATCACATCACATCCATCACATCACATCACATCCATCACATCACATCACATCACATCCATCACATCACATCACATCCATCCATCACATCCATCGCTCTCATCCATCACATCCATCACGTCACATCCATCACATCACATATATCACATCACATCCATCACATCCATCAGCTCACATCCATCACGTCACATCCATCACATCCATCCATCCATGACATCCATCCATCACATCCATCCATCACATCCATCCATCACATCCATTCATCACATCCATTGATCACATCCATCCATGACATCCATCACATCCATCCATCCATCACATCCATCTATCCATCACATCTATCCATGCATCACATCCATCCACCACATCCATCCATCACATCCATTCATCACATCCATTCACCACATCCATCCATCACATCACATCCATCACATCCATCAAATCACATCCATCAAATCACATCCATCACATCCATCAAATCACATCCATCACATCACATTAATCACATCACAACCATGCATCACATCCATCCCTCTCATCCATCACATCACATCCATCACGTCACATCCATCACGTCACATCCATCAGGTCACATCCATCGCGTCACATCCTTCACGTCACATCCATCACATCACATCCATCACATCACATCCAACACATCCATCCATGACATCCATCCATGACATCCATCCATGACATCCATCCATGACATCCATCCATGACATCCATCCATTGCATCCATCCATCACATCACATCCATCACAGCACATCCATCACATCACATCCATCCATCACATCCATCCATCACATCCATCCACGACATCCATCCATCACATCCATCCATGACATCCATCCATGACACCCATCCATCACATCCATCTATCCACCACATCACATTCTTCAAATCACATCCATCACATCACATCCATCACATCACATCCATCTCATCCATCACGTCACATGCATCACGTCACATCCATCACGTCACATCCATCCATCACATCTATCCATCCATCACATCCATCCATCCATCACATCCATCCACCACATCCATCCGTCACATCCATCCATGACATCCATCCATGACATCCGTCCATGACACCCATCCATCACATCCATCCATCACATCCATCCGTCCATCACATCACATCCATCAAATCACGTCCATCCCTTCACATCCATCACATTCATCACATCCATCACATCACATCCATCACATCACATCCATCACATCTCATCCATGACATCACATCCATGACATCCATCCATGACATCCATCACATCCATCCATCCATCACATCCATCCATCACATCCATTCATCACATCCATCACATCACATCCATCAGATCACATCCATCACATCACATCCATCACATCACATCCATCACATCACGTCCATCACATCGCATCTATCACATCACATCCATCACATCACATCCATCCATCACATCACATCCATCACAGCACATCCATCACATCACATCCATCACATCTATCCATCCATCACATCCATCCATCCATCCATCCATCCATCACATCCATCCATGACATCCATTCATGACACTCATCCATCACATCCATCCATCCATCACATTAATCCATCACATCCATCCATCACATCCATCCATTACATCCATCCATCACATCCATCCATCACATCCATTCATCACATCCATTAATCACACCCATTCATCACATCCATCCATCCACCACATCACATCCATCAAATCACATCCATCCCATCACATCCATCACATCACATCCATCACATCACATCCATCCATCCATGAAATCCATCCCTCTCATCCATCACATCACATCCATCTCATCCATCACGTCACATGCATCACGTCACATCCATCACGTCACATCCATCCACCACATCCATCCATGACATCCATCCATCGCATCCACCAATAACATCCATCCATGACATCCATCCATCACATCCATCCATCACATCCATTCATCACATCCATCCATCACATCACATCCATCACGTCACATCCATCCATCCATTATATCCATCCATTACATCCATCCATCCATCCATCCATTACATCCATCCATCCATCCATCTATTATTACATCCATCCATCCATCCATTACATCCATCTATCCATCCATTACATCCATCCATCCATCCATTACTTCTATCCATCCATTACATCCATCCATTCATTACATCCATCCAGTCATTACATCCATCCATCCATACATTACATCCATCTATCCATTAATTCCATTCATACATTACATCCATCCATCCATTACATCCATCCATCCATTACACCCATCCATCCATTACATCCATCCATCCATCCATCCATCCATCCATTACATCCATCCATCCATCCATTACATCCATTACATCCATCCATTACATCCATTCATTACATCCATTACATCCATCCATTACATCCGTTATATCCATCCATTACATCCATTACATTCATCCATTACATCCATCAATTACATCCATCCATTACATCCATCCATTACATCCATCCATCCATCCATCACATCACATCCATCACATCAATCACATCACTTCCATCCCATCACATCCATCACATCACATCCATCCCATCACATCCATCACATCACATCACATCCATCATATCATATCCATCACATCCATCCATCACGTCCATCCATGACATCCATCCGTGACATCCATCACATCCATCCATCACATCCATCCATCACATCCATCCATCACATCCATTCATCACATCCATTCACCACATCCATCCATCACATAACATCCATCACATCACATCCATCACATCACATCACATCCATCCATTATATCCATCCATTACATCCATCCATTACATCCATCCATGCATCTATTACATCCATCCATCCATCCATTACATCGATCTATCCATCCATTACATCCATCAATCCATCCATCCATCCATTACATCTATCCATCCATTACATCCATCCATTCATTACATCCATCCAGTCATTACATCCATCCATCCATTACATCCATCCATTCATTAATTCCATTCATCCATTACATCCATCCATCCATTACATCCATCCATCCATTACATTCGTCCATCCATCCATCCATTACATCCATTACATCCATCCATTACATCCATTACACTCATTCATTACATCCATTACATCCATCCATATCATCCATCCATTACATCCACTATATCCATCCATTACATCCATTACATTCATCCATTACATCCATCAATTACATCCATCTATTACATCCATCCATCACATCACATCCATCACATCAATCACATCACATCCATCACATCACTTCCATCCCATCACATCCATCACATCACATCACATCCATCACATCATATCCATCACATCCATCCATCACGTCCATCCATGACATCCATCACATCCATCCATCACATCCATCCATCACATCCATCCATCTCATCCATTCATCACATCCATTCACCACATCCATCCATCACATCACATCCATCACATCACATCCATCACATCACATCAATCACATCACATCACATCCATCACATCACATCACATCACATCACATCCATCCATCACATCCATCCCTCTCATCCATCACATCACATCCATCACGTCACATCCATCACGTCACATCCATCACGTCACATTCATCACGTCACATCCTTCACGTCAATTCCATCACGTCACATCCATCACGTCACATGCATCACATCAAATCCAACACATCCATCCATCACATCCATCCATCACATCCATCCATCACATCCATTCATCAAATCCATTCATCACATCCATCCATGACATCCATCACATCCATCCATGACATCCATCACATCCATCCATCACATCCATCCTTCACATCCATTCATCACATCCATTCACCACATCCATCCATCACATCCCATCCATCACATCACATTCATCATATCCAACAAATCACTTCCATCACATCACATCCATCATATCCATCACATCACATCCATCACATCACATCCATCACATCCATCCCTCTCAACCATCACATCCGTCACATCACATCCAACACATCCATCCATCACATCCATCCATCACATCCATCCATGACATCCATCCATGACATCCATCCATGACATCCATCCATCGCATCCATTACATCCATCCATTACATCCATCCATCCATTACATTCATCCACCCATTACATCCATCCATCCATTACATACATCCATTACATCCATTACATTCATCCATCACATCCATAAATTACATCCATCCATTACATCCATCCATGCATCACATCACATCCATCGCATCACATCCATCACATCACATCCATCACATACTTCCATCACATCACATCCATCACATCACATCCATCACAGCACATCCATCACATCACATCCATCACATCCATCACATCCATCACATCACATCCATCAAATCACATCGATCACATCACATCCATCATATCACATCACATCACATCCATCACATCACATCCATCACATCAAATCACATCCATCACATCCATCCATCACATCACATCCATCACATCAAATCACATCACATCACATCCATCATATCACATCCATCCATCACATCAAATCACATCCATCACATCACATCACATCCATCACATCACATCACATCCATCATATCACATCCATCCATCACATCCATCCATCACATCCATTCATCACATACATTCACCACATCCATCCATCCCATCACATCCATCACATCCATCAAATCACATCCATCACATCACATCCATCACATCACATCACATCCATCACATCACATCACATCCATCACATCACATCCATCCATCACATCCATCTATCCATCACATCTATCCATCCATCACATCCATCCACCACATCCATCCATCACATCCATCCATCACATCCATTCATCACATCCATTCACCACATCCATCCATCACATCACATCCATCACATCCATCAAATCACATCCATCAAATCACATCCATCACATCCATCAAATCACATCCATCACATCACATTAATCACATCACAACCATGCATCACATCCATCCATCCATGAAATCCATCCCTCTCATCCATCACATCACATCCATCTCATCCATCACGTCACATGCATCACGTCACATCCATCACGTCACATCCATCCATCCATCACATCCATCCCTCTCATCCATCACATCCTACCATCTCATCCATCACGTCTCATGCATCACGTCACATCCATCACGTCACATCCTTCACGTCACATCCATCCATCATATCTATCTATCCATCACATCCATCCATCCATCACATCCATCCACCACATCCATCCGTGACATCCATCCATGACATCCATCCATCACATCCATCCATCCATCATATCCATCCATCACATCCATTCATCACATCCATCCATCACATCACATCCATCATATCCATCAAATCACTTCCATCACATCACATACATCAAATCCATCACATCACATCCGCCACACCACATCCATCACATCACATCCATCACATCACATCACATCCATCCATCTCATCCATCCATCCATCCATCCATCATATCCATCCATCACATCCATCCATCACAGCCATCCATCACATCCATCCATCCATCACATCCATCCACCACATCCATCCATCACATCCATCCATCACATCCATCCATCACATCCATTCATCACATCCATTCACCACTTCAATCCATCACATCACATCCATCAAATCACATCCATCACGTCCATCAAATCACATCCATCACATCCATCAAATCACATCCATCACAACCATCACATCACATCCATCACATCCAACACATCCATCACATCACATCCATCACATCACATCCATCCATCATATCCATCCATCTCATCCATCCATCATATCCATCCATCACATCCATCCATCACATCCATCCATCACAGCCATCCATCACATCCATCCATCCATCCATCACATCCATCCACCACATCCATCCATCACATCCATCCATCACATCCATCCATCCATGACATCCATCCATCACATCCATTCATCACATCCATCCATCACATCCATTCATCACATCCATTCACCACTTCAATCCATCACATCACATCCATCAAATCACATCCATCACATCCATCAAATTACATCCATCACATCACATCCATTACTTCTATCCATCCATTACATCCATCCATTCATTACATCCATCCACTCATTACATCCATCCATCCATTACATCCATCTATCCATTAATTCCATTCATACATTACATCCATCCATCCATTACATCCATCCATCCATTACACCCATCCATCCATTACATCCATCCATCCATCCATCCATCCATTACATCCGTTATATCCATCCATTACATCCATTACATTCATCCATTACATCCATCAATTACATCCATCCATTACATCCATCCATCCATCCATCCATCCATCCATCACATCACATCCATCACATCAATCACATCACTTCCATCCCATCACATCCATCACATCACATCCATCACATCATATCCATCACATCCATCCATCACGTCCATCCATGACATCCATCCATGACATCCATCACATCCATCCATTACATCCATCACATCCATCCATCACATCCATTCATCACATTCATTCATCACATCCATTCATCACATCCATCCATCACATCCATCCATCCATCCATCACATCACATCCATCACATCACATCCATCACATCACATCACATCCATCACATCACATCACATCACATCCATCATCACATCCATCCCTCTCATCCATCACATCACATCCATCACGTCACATCCATCACGTCACATCCATCAGGTCACATCCATCGCGTCACATCCTTCACGTCACATCCATCACATCACATCCATCACATCACATCCAACACATCCATCCATGACATCCATCCATGACATCCATCCATGAAATCCATCCATTGCATCCATCCATCACATCACATCCATCACAGCACATCCATCACATCCATCCACGACATCCATCCATCACATCCATCCATGACATCCATCCATGACACCCATCCATCACATCCATCCATCACATCCATCCTTCACATCCATCCTTCACATCCATCCATCCATCCATCACATCCATCCATCCACCACATCACATTCTTCAAATCACATCCATCACATCACATCCATCTCATCCATCACGTCACATGCATCACGTCACATCCATCACGTCACATCCATCCATCACATCTATCCATCCATCACATCCATCCATCCATCACATCCATCCGTCACATCCATCCATGACATCCATCCATGACATCCATCCATGACACCCATCCATCACATCCATCCATCACATCCATCCGTCCATCACATCACATCCATCAAATCACGTCCATCCCTTCACATCCATCACATTCATCACATCCATCACATCACATCCATCACATCACATCCATCACGTCCAACACATCCATCACATCACATCCATCACATCACATCCATCATATCACATCCATCCATCACATCAAATCACATCCATCACATCACATCACATCCATCACATCACATCATATCCATCATATCACATCCATCCATCACATCCATCCATCACATCCATTCATCACATACATTCACCACATCCATTCATCCCAACACATCCATCACATCCATCAAATCACATCCATCACATCACATCCATCACATCACATCACATCCATCACATCACATCACATCACATCCATCACATCACATCACATCCATCCATCACATCCATCGCTCTCATCCATCACATCCATCACGTCACATCCATCACATCACATATATCACATCACATCCATCACATCCATCAGCTCACATCCATCACGTCACATCCATCACATCCATCCATCCATGACATCCATCCATCACATCCATCCATCACATCCATTCATCACATCCATTGATCACATCCATCCATGACATCCATCACATCCATCCATCCATCACATCCATCTATCCATCACATCTATCCATCCATCACATCCATCCACCACATCCATCCATCACATCCATTCATCACATCCATTCACCACATCCATCCATCACATCACATCCATCACATCCATCAAATCACATCCATCAAATCACATCCATCACATCCATCAAATCACATCCATCACATCACATTAATCACATCACAACCATGCATCACATCCATCCCTCTCATCCATCACATCACATCCATCACGTCACATCCATCACGTCACATCCATCAGGTCACATCCATCGCGTCACATCCTTCACGTCACATCCATCACATCACATCCATCACATCACATCCAACACATCCATCCATGACATCCATCCATGACATCCATCCATGACATCCATCCATGACATCCATCCATGACATCCATCCATTGCATCCATCCATCACATCACATCCATCACAGCACATCCATCACATCACATCCATCCATCACATCCATCCATCACATCCATCCACGACATCCATCCATCACATCCATCCATGACATCCATCCATGACACCCATCCATCACATCCATCTATCCACCACATCACATTCTTCAAATCACATCCATCACATCACATCCATCACATCACATCCATCTCATCCATCACGTCACATGCATCACGTCACATCCATCACGTCACATCCATCCATCACATCTATCCATCCATCACATCCATCCATCCATCACATCCATCCACCACATCCATCCGTCACATCCATCCATGACATCCATCCATGACATCCGTCCATGACACCCATCCATCACATCCATCCATCACATCCATCCGTCCATCACATCACATCCATCAAATCACGTCCATCCCTTCACATCCATCACATTCATCACATCCATCACATCACATCCATCACATCACATCCATCACATCTCATCCATGACATCACATCCATGACATCCATCCATGACATCCATCACATCCATCCATCCATCACATCCATCCATCACATCCATCCATCACATCCATTCATCACATCCATCACATCACATCCATCAGATCACATCCATCACATCACATCCATCACATCACATCCATCACATCACGTCCATCACATCGCATCTATCACATCACATCCATCACATCACATCCATCCATCACATCACATCCATCACAGCACATCCATCACATCACATCCATCACATCTATCCATCCATCACATCCATCCATCCATCCATTACATCCATCCATCACATCCATCCATCACATCCATTCATCACATCCATTCATCACACCCATTCATCACATCCATCCATCCACCACATCACATCCATCAAATCACATCCATCCCATCACATCCATCACATCACATCCATCCATCCATGAAATCCATCCCTCTCATCCATCACATCACATCCATCTCATCCATCACGTCACATGCATCACGTCACATCCATCACGTCACATCCATCCATCCATCACATCCATCCCTCTCATCCATCACATCACATCCATCTCATCCATCACGTCTCATGCATCACGTCACATCCATCACGTCACATCCTTCACGTCACATCCATCCATCAGATCTATCTATCCATCACATCCATCCATCCATCACATCCATCCACCACATCCATCCGTGACATCCATCCATGACATCCATCCATCACATCCATCCATCACGTCCATTCATCACATCCATCCATCACATCACATCCATCATATCCATCAAATCACTTCCATCACATCACATACATTAAATCCATCACATCACATCCGCCACACCACATCCATCACATCACATCCATCACATCACATCACATCCATCCGTCTCATCCATCCATCCATCCATCCATCATATCCATCCATCACATCCATCCATCACAGCCATCCATCACATCCATCCATCCATCACATCCATCCACCACATCCATCCATCACATCCATCCATCACATCCATCCATCCATGACATCCATCACATCCATCCATCAAATCCATTCATCACATCCATCCATCACATCCATCCATCACATCCATTCATCACATCCATTCACCACTTCAATCCATCACATCACATCCATCAAATCACATCCATCACAACCATCACATCACATCCATCACATCCAACACATCCATCACATCACATCCATCACATCACATCCATCCATCATATCCATCCATCTCATCCATCCATCATATCCATCCATCACATCCATCCATCACAGCCATCCATCACATCCATCCATCCATCCATCACATCCATCCATCCATCCATCACATCCATCCACCACATCCATCCATCACATCCATCCATCACATCCATCCATCCATGACATCCATCCATCACATCCATTCATCACATCCATCCATCACATCCATCCATCACATCCATTCATCACATCCATTCAACACTTCAATCCATCACATCACATCCATCAAATCACATCCATCACATCCATCAAATCACATCCATCACATCACATCCATTACTTCTATCCATCCATTACATCCATCCATTCATTACATCCATCCACTCATTACATCCATCCATCCATTACATCCATCTATCCATTAATTCCATTCATACATTACATCCATCCATCCATTACATCCATCCATCCATTACACCCATCCATCCATTACATCCATCCATCCATCCATCCATTACATCCGTTATATCCATCCATTACATCCATTACATTCATCCATTACATCCATCAATTACATCCATCCATTACATCCATCCATCCATCACATCACATCCATCACATCAATCACATCACTTCCATCCCATCACATCCATCACATCACATCCATCACATCATATCCATCACATCCATCCATCACGTCCATCCATGACATCCATCCATGACATCCATCACATCCATCCATTACATCCATCACATCCATCCATCACATCCATTCATCACATTCATTCATCACATCCATTCATCACATCCATCCATCACATCCATCCATCCATCCATCCATCACATCACATCCATCACATCACATCCATCACATCACATCACATCCATCACATCACATCACATCCATCACATCCATCACATCCATCCATCCATCCATTATATCCATCCATTACATCTATCCATTACATCCATCCATCCATCTATTACATCCATCCATCCATCCTTTACATGGATCTATCCATCCATTACATCCATCCATCCATCCATACATCTATCCATCCATTACATCCATCCATTCATTACATCCATCCAGTCATTACATCCATCCATCCATTACATCCATCCATTCATTAATTCCATTCATCCATTACATCCATCCATCCATTACACCTATCCATCCATTACATCCATCCATCCATCCATCCATCCATTACATCCATCCATCCATCCATCCATCCATTACATCCATTACATCCATCCATAACATCCATTAGATTCATTCATTACATCCATTACATATATCCATTACATCCATCCATTATATCCATCCATTACATTCATCCATTACATCCATCAATTACATCCATCCATTACATCCATCCATCCATCACATCACATCCATCACATCACTTCCATCCCATCACATCCATCACATCACATCCATTACATCATATGCATCACATCCATCCATCACGTCTATCCATGGCATCCATCCGTGACATCCATCACATCCATCCATCACATCCATTCATCACATCCATTCACCACATCCATCCATCACATCACATCCATCACATCCATCCAATCCCATCCATCACATCACATCCATCACATCACATCCATCACATTCATCACATCACATCCATCCATCACATCCATCCCCCTCATCCATCACATCACATCCATCACGTCACATCCATCACGTCACATCCATCAGGTCACATCCATCGCGTCACATCCTTCACGTCACATCCATCACATCACATCCATCACATCACATCCAACACATCCATCCATGACATCCATCCATGACATCCATTCATGACATCCATCCATGACATCCATCCATTGCATCCATCCATCACATCACATCCATCACAGCACATCCATCACATCCATCCACGACATCCATCCATCACATCCATCCATGACATCCATCCATGACACCCATCCATCACATCCATCCATCACATCCATCCATCACATCCATCCTTCACATCCATCCATCCATCACATCCATCCATCCACCACATCACATTCTTCAAATCACATCCATCACATCACATCCATCTCATCCATCACGTCACATGCATCACGTCACATCCATCACGTCACATCCATCCATCACATCTATCCATCCATCACATCCATCCATCCATCACATCCATCCACCACATCCATCCGTCACATCCATCCATGACATCCATCCATGACATCCATCCATGACACCCATCCATCACATCCATCCATCACATCCATCCGTCCATCACATCACATCCATCAAATCACGTCCATCCCTTCACATCCATCACATTCATCACATCCATCACATCACATCCATCACATCCAACACATCCATCACATCACATCCATCACATCACATCCATGACATCACATCCATGACATGCATCCATGACATCCATCACATCCATCCATACATCACATCCATCCATCACATCCATCCATCACATCCATCACATCACATCCATCAGATCACATCCATCACATCACATCCATCACATCACATCCATCACATCACGTCCATCACATCGTATCTATCACATCACATCCATCACATCACATCCATCCATCACATCACATCCATCACAGCACATCCATCACATCACATCCATCACATCTATCCATCCATCACATCCATCCATCCATCCATCACGTCCATCCACCACATCCATCCATCACATCCATCCATGACATCCCTTCATGACACTCATCCATAACATCCATCCATCACATTAATCCATCACATCCATCCATCACATCCATCCATTACATCCATCCATCCATCACATCCATCCAACACATCCATTCATCACATCCATTCATCACACCCATTCATCACATCCATCCATCCACCACATCACATCCATCAAATCACATCCATCCCATCACATCCATCACATCACATCCATCACATCACATCCATCCATCCATGAAATCCATCCCTCTCATCCATCACATCACATCCATCTCATCCATCACGTCACATGCATCACGTCACATCCATCACGTCACATCCATCCATCCATCACATCCATCCCTCTCATCCATCACATCACATCCATCTCATCCATCACGTCTCATGCATCACGTCACATCCATCACGTCACATCCTTCACGTCACATCCATCCATCAGATCTATCTATCCATCACATCCATCCATCCATCCATTATATCCATCCATTACATCTATCCATTACATCCATCCATCCATCTATTACATCCATCCATCCATCCTTTACATCGATCTATCCATCCATTACATCCATCCATCCATCCATACATCTATCCATCCATTACATCCATCCATTCATTACATCCATCCAGTCATTACATCCATCCATCCATTACATCCATCCATTCATTAATTCCATTCATCCATTACATCCATCCATCCATTACACCTATCCATCCATTACATCCATCCATCCATCCATCCATCCATTACATCCATCCATCCATCCATCCATTACATCCATCCATAACATCCATTAGATTCATTCATTACATCCATTACATATATCCATTACATCCATCCATTATATCCATCCATTACATTCATCCATTACATCCATCAATTACATCCATCCATTACATCCATCCATCCATCACATCACATCCATCACATCACTTCCATCCCATCACATCCATCACATCACATCCATCACATCATATGCATCACATCCATCCATCACGTCCATCCATGACATCCATCCGTGACATCCATCACATCCATCCATCACATCCATCCATCACATCCATTCATCACATCCATTCACCACATCTATCCATCACATCACATCCATCACATCCATCAAATCACATCCATCACATCACATCACATCACATCCATCACATCACATCACATCCATCACATCACATCCATCACGTCACATCCATCACATCACATATATCACATCACATCGATCACATCCATCAGCTCACATCCATCACGTCACATCCATAACATCCATCCATCCATGACATCCATCCATCACATCCATCCATCACATCCATCCATCACATCCATTCATCACATCCATTGATCACATCCATCCATGACATCCATCACATCCATCCATCACATCCATCTATCGATCACATCTATCCATCCATCACATCCATCCACCACATCCATCCATCACATCCATCCGTCACATCCATCCATGACATCCATCACATCCATCCATCACATCCATCCATCACATCCATTCATCACATCCATTCACCACATCCATCCATCACATCACATCCATCACATCCATCAAATCACATCCATCACATCACATTAATCACATCACATCCATGCATCACATCCATCCCTCTCATCCATCACATCACATCCATCACGTCACATCAATCACGTCACATTCATCAGGTCACATCCATCGCGTCACATCCTTCACGTCACATCCATCACATCACATCCATCACATCACATCCAACACATCCATCCATCACATCCATCCATGACATCCATCCATGACATCCATCCATGACATCCATCCATGACATCCATCCATTGCATCCATCCATCACATCACATCCATCACAGCACATCCATCACATCACATCCATCCATCCATCACATCCATCCACGACATCCATCCATCACATCCATCCATGACATCCATCCATGACACCCATCCATCACATCCATCCATCACATCCATCCATCACATCCATCCTTCACATCCATCCATCCACCACATCACATTCTTCAAATCACATCCATCACATCACATCCATCACATCACATCCATCTCATCCATCACGTCACATGCATCACATCACATCCATCACGTCACATCCATCCATCACATCCATCCATCACATCCATCCATCCATGACATCCATCACATCCATCCATCACATCCATTCATCACATCCATCCATCACATCCATCCATCACATCCATTCATCGCATCCATTCACCACTTCAATCCATCACATCACATCCATCAAATCACATCCATCACATCCATCACATCCATCAAATCACATCCATCACATCCATCACATCACATTTATCACATCCATCACATCCAACACATCCATCACATCTAACACATCCATCCATCACATCCATCCACCACATCCATCCATGACATCCATCCATCGCATCCACCAATAACATCCATCCATGACATCCATCCATCACATCCATAAATCACATCCATTCATCACATCCATCCATCACATCACATCCATCACGTCACATCCATCCATCCATTATATCCATCCATTACATCCATCCATCCATCCATCCATTACATCCATCCATCCATCTATTATTACATCCATCCATCCATCCATTACATCCATCTATCCATCCATTACATCCATCCATCCATCCATTACTTCTATCAATCCATTACATCCATCCATTCATTACATCCATCCAGTCATTACATCCATCCATCCATCCATTACATCCATCTATCCATTAAATCCATTCATACATTACATCCATCCATCCATTACATCCATCCATCCATTACACCCATCCATCCATTACATCCATCCATCCATCCATCCATCCATCCATCCATCCATCCATCCATTACATCCATCCATCCATCCATTACATCCATTACATCCATCCATTACATCCATTCATTACATGCATTACATCCATCCATTACATCCGTTATATCCATCCATTACATCCATTACATTAATCCATTACATCCATAAATTACATCCATCCATTACATCCATCCATTACATCCATCCATCCATCCATCACATCACATCCATCACATCAATCACATCACTTCCATCCCATCACATCCATCACATCACATCCATCCCATCACATCCATCACATCACATCACATCCATCATATCATATCCATCACATCCATCCATCACGTCCATCCATGACATCTATCCGTGACATCCATCACATCCATCCATCACATCCATCCATCACATCCATTCACCACATCCATCCATCACATAACATCCATCACATCACATCCATCACATGACATCCATCACATCACATCACATCCATCCATCCATTATATCCATCCATTACATCCATCCATTACATCCATCCATCCATCTATTACATCCATCCATCCATCCATTACATCGATCTATCCAAACATTACATCCATCCATATATCCATCCATCCATCCATCCATCCATTACATCCATGCATTCATTACATCCATCCAGTCATTACATCCATCCATCCATTACATCCATCCATTCATTAATTCCATTCATCCATTACATCCATCCATCCATTACATCCATCCATCCATTACATTCATCCATCCATCCATTACATCCATTACATCCATCCATTACATCCATTACATTCATTCATTACATCCATTACATCCATCCATTTCATCCATCCATTACATCCACTATATCCATCCATTACATCCATTACATTCATCCATTACATCCATCAATTAAATCCATCTATTACATCCATCCATCACATCACATCCATCACATCAATCACATCACATCCATCACATCACTTCCATCCCATCACATCCATCACATCACATCACATCCATCACATCATATCCATCACATCCATCCATCACGTCCATCCATGACATCCATCCGTGACATCCATCACATCCATCCATCACATCCATCCATCTCATCCATTCATCACATCCATTCACCACATCCATCCATCACATCACATCCATCACATCACATCCATCACATCACATCACATCCATCACATCACATCACATCCATCCATCACATCCATCCCTCTCATCCATCACATCACATCCATCACGTCACATCCATCACCTCACATCCATCACACACATTCATCACGTCACATCCTTCACGTCAATTCCATCACGTCACATCCATCACGTCACATGCATCACATCAAATCCAACACATCCATCACATCCATCCATCACATCCATCCATCACATCCATTCATCAAATCCATTCATCACATCCATCCATGACATCCATCACATCCATCCATCCATCACATCCATACATGACATCCATCACATCCATCCATCACATCCATCCTTCACATCCATTCATCACATCCATTCACCACATCCATCCATCACATCCCATCCATCACATCACATTCATCATATCCAACAAATCACTTCCATCACATCACATCCATCATATCCATCACATCACATCCATCACATCACATCCATCCCTCTCACCCATCACATCCGTCACATCACATCCAACACATCCATCCATCACATCCATCCATCACATCCATCCATGACATCCATCCATGACATCCATCCATCGCATCCATTACATCCATCCATTACATCCATCCATCCATTACATTCATCCACCCATTACATCCATCCATCCATTACATCCATCCATTACATCCATTACATCCATCCATTACATCCATTACATTCATCCATCACATCCATAAATTACATCCATCCATTACATCCATCCATGCATCACATCACATCCATCGCATCACATCCATCACATCACATCCATCACATACTTCCATCACATCACATCCATCACATCACATCCATCACAGCACATCCATCACATCACATCCATCACATCACATCCATCAAATCACATCGATCACATCACATCCATCATATCACATCACATCACATCCATCACATCACATCCATCACATCACATCCATCACATAAAATCACATCCATCACATCACATCCATCATATCACATCCATCCATCACATCACATCCATCACATCAAATCACATCACATCACATCCATCATATCACATCCATCCATCACATCAAATCACATCCATCACATCACATCACATCCATCACATCACATCACATCCATCATATCACATCCATCCATCACATCCATCCATCACATCCATTCATCACATCCATTCACCACATCCATCCATCCCATCACATCCATCACATCCATCAAATCACATCCATCACATCACATCCATCACATCACATCCATCACATCACATCACATCCATCCATCACATCCATCCCTCTCATCCATCACATCCATCACGTCACATCCATCACATCACATATATCACATCACATCCATCACATCCATCAGCTCACATCCATCACGTCACATCCATCACATCCATCCATCCATGACATCCATCCATGACATCCATCCATCACATCCATCCATCACATCCATTCATCACATCCATTGATCACATCCATCCATGACATCCATCACATCCATCCATCCATCACATCCATCTATCCATCACATCTATCCATCCATCACATCCATCCACCACATCCATCCATCACATCCATCCATCACATCCATTCATCACATCCATTCACCACATCCATCCATCACATCACATCCATCACATCCATCAAATCACATCCATCAAATCACATCCATCACATCACATTAATCACATCACAACCATGCATCACATCCATCCCTCTCATCCATCACATCACATCCATCACGTCACATCCATCACGTCACATCCATCAGGTCACATCCATCGCGTCACATCCTTCACGTCACATCCATCACATCACATCCATCACATCACATCCAACACATCCATCCATGACATCCATCCATGACATCCATCCATGACATCCATCCATGACATCCATCCACCACATCCATCCATCACATCCATCCATCACATCCATCCATCCATGACATCCATCACATCCATCCATCAAATCCATTCATCACATCCATCCATCACATCCATCCATCACATCCATTCATCACATCCATTCACCACTTCAATCCATCACACACATCCATCAAATCACATCCATCACATCCATCAAATCACATCCATCACATCCATCAAATCACATCCATCACAACCATCACATCACATCCATCACATCCAACACATCCATCACATCACATCCATCACATCACATCCATCCATCATATCCATCCATCTCATCCATCCATCATATCCATCCATCACATCCATCCATCACAGCCATCCATCACATCCATCCATCCATCACATCCATCCATCCATCCATCACATCCATCCACCACATCCATCCATCACATCCATCCATCACATCCATCCATCCATGACATCCATCCATCACATCCATTCATCACATCCATCCATCACATCCATCCATCACATCCATTCATCACATCCATTCACCACTTCAATCCATCACATCACATCCATCAAATCACATCCATCACATCCATCACATCCATCACATCACATCCATTACTTCTATCCATCCATTACATCCATCCATTCATTACATCCATCCACTCATTACATCCATCCATCCATTACATCCATCTATCCATTAATTCCATTCATACATTACATCCATCCATCCATTACATCCATCCATCCATTACACCCATCCATCCATTACATCCATCCATCCATCCATCCATCCATTACATCCGTTATATCCATCCATTACATCCATTACATTCATCCATTACATCCATCAATTACATCCATCCATTACATCCATCCATCCATCACATCACATCCATCACATCAATCACATCACTTCCATCCCATCACATCCATCACATCACATCCATCACATCATATCCATCACATCCATCCATCACGTCCATCCATGACATCCATCCATGACATCCATCACATCCATCCATTACATCCATCACATCCATTCATCACATTCATTCATCACATCCATTCATCCCATCCATCCATCACATCCATCCATCCATCCATCCATCACATCACATCCATCACATCACATCCATCACATCACATCACATCCATCACATCACATCACATCCATCACATCCATCACATCCATCCATCCATCCATTATATCCATCCATTACATCTATCCATTACATCCATCCATCCATCTATTAAATCCATCAATCCATCCTTTACATGGATCTATCCATCCATTACATCCATCCATCCATCCATACATCTATCCATCCATTACATCCATCCATTCATTACATCCATCCAGTCATTACATCCATCCATCAATTACATCCATCCATTCATTAATTCCATTCATCCATTACATCCATCCATCCATTACGCCTATCCATCCATTACATCCATCCATCCATCCATCCATCCATCCATTACATCCATCCATCCATCCATCCATCCATTACATCCATTACATCCATCCATAACATCCATTAGATTCATTCATTACATCCATTACATATATCCATTACATACATCCATTATATCCATCCATTACATTCATCCATTACATCCATCAATTACATCCATCCATTACATCCATCCATCCATCACATCACATCCATCACATCACTTCCATCCCATCACATCCATCACATCACATCCATCACATCATATGCATCACATCCATCCATCACGTCCATCCATGGCATCCATCCGTGACATCCATCACATCCATCCATCACATCCATCCCTCACATCCATTCATCACATCCATTCACCACATCCATCCATCACATCACATCCATCACATCCATCAAATCCCATCCATCACATCACATCCATCACATCACATCCATCACATTCATCACATCACATCCATCCATCACATCCATCCCTCTCATCCATCACATCACATCCATCACGTCACATCCATCACGTCACATCCATCAGGTCACATCCATCGCGTCACATCCTTCACGTCACATCCATCACATCACATCCATCACATCACATCCAACACATCCATCCATGACATCCATCCATGACATCCATCCATGACATCCATCCATGACACCCATCCATCACATCCATTCATCACATCCATCCATCACATCCATTCTTCACATCCATCCATCCATCACATCCATCCATCCACCACATCACATTCTTCAAATCACATCCATCACATCACATCCATCTCATCCATCACGTCACATGCATCACGTCACATCCATCACGTCACATCCATCCATCACATCTATCCATCCATCACATCCATCCATCCATCACATCCATCCACCACATCCATCCGTCACATCCATCCATGACATCCATCCATGACATCCATCCATGACACCCATCCATCACATCCATCCATCACATCCATCCGTCCATCACATCACATCCATCAAATCATGTCCATCCCTTCACATCCATCACATTCATCACATCCATCACATCACATCCATCACATCCAACACATCCATCACATCACATCCATGACATCACATCCATGACATGCATCCATGACATCCATCACATCCATCCATCCATCACATCCATCCATCACATCCATCCATCACATCCATCACATCACATCCATCAGATCACATCCATCACATCACATCCATCACATCACATCCATCACATCACGTCCATCACATCGCATCTATCACATCACATCCCTCACATCACATCCATCCATCACATCACATCCATCACAGCACATCCATCACATCACATCCATCACATCTATCCATCCATCACATCCATCCATCCATCCATCACGTCCATCCACCACATCCATCCATCACATCCATCCATGACATCCCTTCATGACACTCATCCATAACATCCATCCATCACATTAATCCATCACATCCATCCATCACATCCATCCATTACATCCATCCATCCATCACATCCATCCAACACATCCATTCATCACATCCATTCATCACACCCATTCATCACATCCATCCATCCACCACATCACATCCATCAAATCACATCCATCCCATCACATCCATCACATCACATCCATCACATCACATCCATCCATCCATGAAATCCATCCCTCTCATCCATCACATCACATCCATCTCATCCATCACGTCACATGCATCACGTCACATCCATCACGTCACATCCATCCATCCATCACATCCATCCCTCTCATCCATCACATCACATCCATCTCATCACATATAACACATCACATCCATCACATCCATCAGCTCACATCCATCACGTCACATCCATCACATCCATCCATCCATGACATCCATCCATCACATCCATCCATCACATCCATTCATCACATCCATTGATCACATCCATCCATGACATCCATCACATCCATCCATCACATCCATCTATCGATCACATCTATCCATCCATCACATCCATCCACCACATCCATCCATCACATCCATCCATCACATCCATCCATGACATCCATCACATCCATCCATCACATCCATCCATCACATCCATTCATCACATCCATTCACCACATCCATCCATCACATCACATCCATCACATCCATCAAATCACATCCATCACATCACATTAATCACATCACATCCATGCATCACATCCATCCCTCTCATCCATCACATCACATCCATCACGTCACATCAATCACGTCACATTCATCAGGTCACATCCATCGCGTCACATCCTTCACGTCACATCCATCACATCACATCCATCACATCACATCCAACACATCCATCCATCACATCCATCCATGACATCCATCCATGACATCCATCCATGACATCCATCCATGACATCCATTCATTGCATCCATCCATCACATCACATCCATCACAGCACATCCATCACATCACATCCATCCATCCATCACATCCATCCACGACATCCATCCATCACATCCATCCATGACATCCATCCATGACACCCATCCATCACATCCATCCATCACATCCATCCATCACATCCATCCTTCACATCCATCCATCCACCACATCACATTCTTCAAATCACATCCATCACATCACATCCATCACATCACATCCATCTCATCCATCACGTCACATGCATCATATCACATCCATCACGTCACATCCATCCATCACATCCATCCATCACATCCATCCATCCATGACATCCATCACATCCATCCATCACATCCATTCATCGCATCCATTCACCACTTCAATCCATCACATCACATCCATCAAATCACATCCATCACATCCATCAAATCACATCCATCACATCCATCACATCACATTTATCACATCCATCACATCCAACACATCCATCACATCTAACACATCCATCCATCACATCCATCCACCACATCCATCCATGACATCCATCCATCGCATCCACCAATAACATCCATCCATGACATCCATCCATCACATCCATAAATCACATCCATTCATCACATCCATCCATCACATCACATCCATCACGTCACATCCATCCATCCATTATATCCATCCATTACATCCATCCATCCATCCATCCATTACATCCATCCATCCATCTATTATTACATCCATCCATCCATCCATTACATCCATCTATCCATCCATTACATCCATCCATCCATCCATTACTTCTATCAATCCATTACATCCATCCATTCATTACATCCATCCATCCATCCATTACATCCATCTATCCATTAATTCCATTCATACATTACATCCATCCATCCATTACATCCATCCATCCATTACACCCATCCATCCATTACATCCATCCATCCATCCATCCATCCATTACATCCATCCATCCATCCATTACATCCATTACATCCATCCATTACATCCATTCATTACATGCATTACATCCATCCATTACATCCGTTATATCCATCCATTACATCCATTACATTCATCCATTACATCCATAAATTACATCCATCCATTACATCCATCCATTACATCCATCCATCCATCCATCACATCACATCCATCACATCAATCACATCACTTCCATCCCATCACATCCATCACATCACATCCATCCCATCACATCCATCACATCACATCACATCCATCATATCATATCCATCACATCCATCCATCACGTCCATCCATGACATCTATCCGTGACATCCATCACATCCATCCATCACATCCATCCATCACATCCATTCATCACATCCATTCACCACATCCATCCATCACATAACATCCATCACATCACATCCATCACATCACATCCATCACATCACATCACATCCATCCATCCATTATATCCATCCATTACATCCATCCATTACATCCATCCATCCATCTATTCCATCCATCCATCCATTACATCGATCTATCCAAACATTACATCCATCCATATATCCATCCATCCATCCATCCATCCATTACATCTATCCATCCATTACATCCATCCATTCATTACATCCATCCAGTCATTACATCCATCCATCCATTACATCCATCCATTCATTAATTCCATTCATCCATTACATCCATCCATCCATTACATCCATCCATCCATTATATTCATCCATCCATCACATCACATCCATCACATCACATCACATCCATCCATCACATCCATCCCTCTCATCCATCACATCCATCACGTCACATCCATCACATCACATATATCACATCACATCCATCACATCCATCAGCTCACATCCATCACGTCACATCCATCACATCCATCCATCCATGACATCCATCCATGACATCCATCCATCACATCCATCCATCACATCCATTCATCACATCCATTGATCACATCCATCCATGACATCCATCACATCCATCCATCCATCACATCCATCTATCCATCACATCTATCCATCCATCACATCCATCCACCACATCCATCCATCACATCCATCCATCACATCCATTCATCACATCCATTCACCACATCCATCCATCACATCACATCCATCACATCCATCAAATCACATCCATCACATCACATTAATCACATCACAACCATGCATCACATCCATCCCTCTCATCCATCACATCACATCCATCACGTCACATCCATCACGTCACATCCATCAGGTCACATCCATCGCGTCACATCCTTCACGTCACATCCATCACATCACATCCATCACATCACATCCAACACATCCATCCATGACATCCATCCATGACATCCATCCATGACATCCATCCATGACATCCATCCACCACATCCATCCATCACATCCATCCATCACATCCATCCATCCATGACATCCATCACATCCATCCATCAAATCCATTCATCACATCCATCCATCACATCCATCCATCACATCCATTCATCACATCCATTCACCACTTCAATCCATCACACACATCCATCAAATCACATCCATCACATCCATCAAATCACATCCATCACATCCATCAAATCACATCCATCACAACCATCACATCACATCCATCACATCCAACACATCCATCACATCACATCCATCACATCACATCCATCCATCATATCCATCCATCTCATCCATCCATCATATCCATCCATCACATCCATCCATCACAGCCATCCATCACATCCATCCATCCATCACATCCATCCATCCATCCATCACATCCATCCACCACATCCATCCATCACATCCATCCATCACATCCATCCATCCATGACATCCATCCATCACATCCATTCATCACATCCATCCATCACATCCATCCATCACATCCATTCATCACATCCATTCACCACTTCAATCCATCACATCACATCCATCAAATCACATCCATCACATCCATCACATCCATCACATCACATCCATTACTTCTATCCATCCATTACATCCATCCATTCATTACATCCATCCACTCATTACATCCATCCATCCATTACATCCATCTATCCATTAATTCCATTCATACATTACATCCATCCATCCATTACATCCATCCATCCATTACACCCATCCATCCATTACATCCATCCATCCATCCATCCATCCATTACATCCGTTATATCCATCCATTACATCCATTACATTCATCCATTACATCCATCAATTACATCCATCCATTACATCCATCCATCCATCACATCACATCCATCACATCAATCACATCACTTCCATCCCATCACATCCATCACATCACATCCATCACATCATATCCATCACATCCATCCATCACGTCCATCCATGACATCCATCCATGACATCCATCACATCCATCCATTACATCCATCACATCCATCCATCACATCCATTCATCACATTCATTCATCACATCCATTCATCCCATCCATCCATCACATCCATCCATCCATCCATCCATCACATCACATCCATCACATCACATCCATCACATCACATCACATCCATCACATCACATCACATCCATCACATCCATCACATCCATCCATCCATCCATTATATCCATCCATTACATCTATCCATTACATCCATCAATCCATCTATTAAATCCATCAATCCATCCTTTACATGGATCTATCCATCCATTACATCCATCCATCCATCCATACATCTATCCATCCATTACATCCATCCATTCATTACATCCATCCAGTCATTACATCCATCCATCAATTACATCCATCCATTCATTAATTCCATTCATCCATTACATCCATCCATCCATTACGCCTATCCATCCATTACATCCATCCATCCATCCATCCATCCATCCATCCATTACATCCATCCATCCATCCATCCATCCATTACATCCATTACATCCATCCATAACATCCATTAGATTCATTCATTACATCCATTACATATATCCATTACATACATCCATTATATCCATCCATTACATTCATCCATTACATCCATCAATTACATCCATCCATTACATCCATCCATCCATCACATCACATCCATCACATCACTTCCATCCCATCACATCCATCACATCACATCCATCACATCATATGCATCACATCCATCCATCACGTCCATCCATGGCATCCATCCGTGACATCCATCACATCCATCCATCACATCCATCCCTCACATCCATTCATCACATCCATTCACCACATCCATCCATCACATCACATCCATCACATCCATCAAATCCCATCCATCACATCACATCCATCACATCACATCCATCACATTCATCACATCACATCCATCCATCACATCCATCCCTCTCATCCATCACATCACATCCATCACGTCACATCCATCACGTCACATCCATCAGGTCACATCCATCGCGTCACATCCTTCACGTCACATCCATCACATCACATCCATCACATCACATCCAACACATCCATCCATGACATCCATCCATGACATCCATCCATGACATCCATCCATGACATCCATCCATTGCATCCATCCATCACATCACATCCATCACAGCACATCCATCACATCCATCCACGACATCCATCCATCACATCCATCCATGACATCCATCCATGACACCCATCCATCACATCCATTCATCACATCCATCCATCACATCCATTCTTCACATCCATCCATCCATCACATCCATCCATCCACCACATCACATTCTTCAAATCACATCCATCACATCACATCCATCTCATCCATCACGTCACATGCATCACGTCACATCCATCACGTCACATCCATCCATCACATCTATCCATCCATCACATCCATCCATCCATCACATCCATCCACCACATCCATCCGTCACATCCATCCATGACATCCATCCATGACATCCATCCATGACACCCATCCATCACATCCATCCATCACATCCATCCGTCCATCACATCACATCCATCAAATCATGTCCATCCCTTCACATCCATCACATTCATCACATCCATCACATCACATCCATCACATCCAACACATCCATCACATCACATCCATGACATCACATCCATGACATGCATCCATGACATCCATCACATCCATCCATCCATCACATCCATCCATCACATCCATCCATCACATCCATCACATCACATCCATCAGATCACATCCATCACATCACATCCATCACATCACATCCATCACATCACGTCCATCACATCGCATCTATCACATCACATCCCTCACATCACATCCATCCATCACATCACATCCATCACAGCACATCCATCACATCACATCCATCACATCTATCCATCCATCACATCCATCCATCCATCCATCACGTCCATCCACCACATCCATCCATCACATCCATCCATGACATCCCTTCATGACACTCATCCATAACATCCATCCATCACATTAATCCATCACATCCATCCATCACATCCATCCATTACATCCATCCATCCATCACATCCATCCAACACATCCATTCATCACATCCATTCATCACACCCATTCATCACATCCATCCATCCACCACATCACATCCATCAAATCACATCCATCCCATCACATCCATCACATCACATCCATCACATCACATCCATCCATCCATGAAATCCATCCCTCTCATCCATCACATCACATCCATCTCATCCATCACGTCACATGCATCACGTCACATCCATCACGTCACATCCATCCATCCATCACATCCATCCCTCTCATCCATCACATCACATCCATCTCATCACATATAACACATCACATCCATCACATCCATCAGCTCACATCCATCACGTCACATCCATCACATCCATCCATCCATGACATCCATCCATCACATCCATCCATCACATCCATTCATCACATCCATTGATCACATCCATCCATGACATCCATCACATCCATCCATCACATCCATCTATCGATCACATCTATCCATCCATCACATCCATCCACCACATCCATCCATCACATCCATCCATCACATCCATCCATGACATCCATCACATCCATCCATCACATCCATCCATCACATCCATTCATCACATCCATTCACCACATCCATCCATCACATCACATCCATCACATCCATCAAATCACATCCATCACATCACATTAATCACATCACATCCATGCATCACATCCATCCCTCTCATCCATCACATCACATCCATCACGTCACATCAATCACGTCACATTCATCAGGTCACATCCATCGCGTCACATCCTTCACGTCACATCCATCACATCACATCCATCACATCACATCCAACACATCCATCCATCACATCCATCCATGACATCCATCCATGACATCCATCCATGACATCCATCCATGACATCCATTCATTGCATCCATCCATCACATCACATCCATCACAGCACATCCATCACATCACATCCATCCATCCATCACATCCATCCACGACATCCATCCATCACATCCATCCATGACATCCATCCATGACACCCATCCATCACATCCATCCATCACATCCATCCATCACATCCATCCTTCACATCCATCCATCCACCACATCACATTCTTCAAATCACATCCATCACATCACATCCATCACATCACATCCATCTCATCCATCACGTCACATGCATCATATCACATCCATCACGTCACATCCATCCATCACATCCATCCATCACATCCATCCATCCATGACATCCATCACATCCATCCATCACATCCATTCATCGCATCCATTCACCACTTCAATCCATCACATCACATCCATCAAATCACATCCATCACATCCATCACATCCATCAAATCACATCCATCACATCCATCACATCACATTTATCACATCCATCACATCCAACACATCCATCACATCTAACACATCCATCCATCACATCCATCCACCACATCCATCCATGACATCCATCCATCGCATCCACCAATAACATCCATCCATGACATCCATCCATCACATCCATAAATCACATCCATTCATCACATCCATCCATCACATCACATCCATCACGTCACATCCATCCATCCATTATATCCATCCATTACATCCATCCATCCATCCATCCATTACATCCATCCATCCATCTATTATTACATCCATCCATCCATCCATTACATCCATCTATCCATCCATTACATCCATCCATCCATCCATTACTTCTATCAATCCATTACATCCATCCATTCATTACATCCATCCATCCATCCATTACATCCATCTATCCATTAATTCCATTCATACATTACATCCATCCATCCATTACATCCATCCATCCATTACACCCATCCATCCATTACATCCATCCATCCATCCATCCATCCATTACATCCATCCATCCATCCATTACATCCATTACATCCATCCATTACATCCATTCATTACATGCATTACATCCATCCATTACATCCGTTATATCCATCCATTACATCCATTACATTCATCCATTACATCCATAAATTACATCCATCCATTACATCCATCCATTACATCCATCCATCCATCCATCACATCACATCCATCACATCAATCACATCACTTCCATCCCATCACATCCATCACATCACATCCATCCCATCACATCCATCACATCACATCACATCCATCATATCATATCCATCACATCCATCCATCACGTCCATCCATGACATCTATCCGTGACATCCATCACATCCATCCATCACATCCATCCATCACATCCATTCATCACATCCATTCACCACATCCATCCATCACATAACATCCATCACATCACATCCATCACATCACATCCATCACATCACATCACATCCATCCATCCATTATATCCATCCATTACATCCATCCATTACATCCATCCATCCATCTATTCCATCCATCCATCCATTACATCGATCTATCCAAACATTACATCCATCCATATATCCATCCATCCATCCATCCATCCATTACATCTATCCATCCATTACATCCATCCATTCATTACATCCATCCAGTCATTACATCCATCCATCCATTACATCCATCCATTCATTAATTCCATTCATCCATTACATCCATCCATCCATTACATCCATCCATCCATTATATTCATCCATCCATCACATCACATCCATCACATCACATCACATCCATCCATCACATCCATCCCTCTCATCCATCACATCCATCACGTCACATCCATCACATCACATATATCACATCACATCCATCACATCCATCAGCTCACATCCATCACGTCACATCCATCACATCCATCCATCCATGACATCCATCCATGACATCCATCCATCACATCCATCCATCACATCCATTCATCACATCCATTGATCACATCCATCCATGACATCCATCACATCCATCCATCCATCACATCCATCTATCCATCACATCTATCCATCCATCACATCCATCCACCACATCCATCCATCACATCCATCCATCACATCCATTCATCACATCCATTCACCACATCCATCCATCACATCACATCCATCACATCCATCAAATCACATCCATCAAATCACATCCATCACATCACATTAATCACATCACAACCATGCATCACATCCATCCCTCTCATCCATCACATCACATCCATCACGTCACATCCATCACGTCACATCCATCAGGTCACATCCATCGCGTCACATCCTTCACGTCACATCCATCACATCACATCCATCACATCACATCCAACACATCCATCCATGACATCCATCCATGACATCCATCCATGACATCCATCCATGACATCCATCCACCACATCCATCCATCACATCCATCCATCACATCCATCCATCCATGACATCCATCACATCCATCCATCAAATCCATTCATCACATCCATCCATCACATCCATCCATCACATCCATTCATCACATCCATTCACCACTTCAATCCATCACACACATCCATCAAATCACATCCATCACATCCATCAAATCACATCCATCACATCCATCAAATCACATCCATCACAACCATCACATCACATCCATCACATCCAACACATCCATCACATCACATCCATCACATCACATCCATCCATCATATCCATCCATCTCATCCATCCATCATATCCATCCATCACATCCATCCATCACAGCCATCCATCACATCCATCCATCCATCACATCCATCCATCCATCCATCACATCCATCCACCACATCCATCCATCACATCCATCCATCACATCCATCCATCCATGACATCCATCCATCACATCCATTCATCACATCCATCCATCACATCCATCCATCACATCCATTCATCACATCCATTCACCACTTCAATCCATCACATCACATCCATCAAATCACATCCATCACATCCATCACATCCATCACATCACATCCATTACTTCTATCCATCCATTACATCCATCCATTCATTACATCCATCCACTCATTACATCCATCCATCCATTACATCCATCTATCCATTAATTCCATTCATACATTACATCCATCCATCCATTACATCCATCCATCCATTACACCCATCCATCCATTACATCCATCCATCCATCCATCCATCCATTACATCCGTTATATCCATCCATTACATCCATTACATTCATCCATTACATCCATCAATTACATCCATCCATTACATCCATCCATCCATCACATCACATCCATCACATCAATCACATCACTTCCATCCCATCACATCCATCACATCACATCCATCACATCATATCCATCACATCCATCCATCACGTCCATCCATGACATCCATCCATGACATCCATCACATCCATCCATTACATCCATCACATCCATCCATCACATCCATTCATCACATTCATTCATCACATCCATTCATCCCATCCATCCATCACATCCATCCATCCATCCATCCATCACATCACATCCATCACATCACATCCATCACATCACATCACATCCATCACATCACATCACATCCATCACATCCATCACATCCATCCATCCATCCATTATATCCATCCATTACATCTATCCATTACATCCATCCATCCATCTATTAAATCCATCAATCCATCCTTTACATGGATCTATCCATCCATTACATCCATCCATCCATCCATACATCTATCCATCCATTACATCCATCCATTCATTACATCCATCCAGTCATTACATCCATCCATCAATTACATCCATCCATTCATTAATTCCATTCATCCATTACATCCATCCATCCATTACGCCTATCCATCCATTACATCCATCCATCCATCCATCCATCCATCCATCCATCCATTACATCCATCCATCCATCCATCCATCCATTACATCCATTACATCCATCCATAACATCCATTAGATTCATTCATTACATCCATTACATATATCCATTACATACATCCATTATATCCATCCATTACATTCATCCATTACATCCATCAATTACATCCATCCATTACATCCATCCATCCATCACATCACATCCATCACATCACTTCCATCCCATCACATCCATCACATCACATCCATCACATCATATGCATCACATCCATCCATCACGTCCATCCATGGCATCCATCCGTGACATCCATCACATCCATCCATCACATCCATCCCTCACATCCATTCATCACATCCATTCACCACATCCATCCATCACATCACATCCATCACATCCATCAAATCCCATCCATCACATCACATCCATCACATCACATCCATCACATTCATCACATCACATCCATCCATCACATCCATCCCTCTCATCCATCACATCACATCCATCACGTCACATCCATCACGTCACATCCATCAGGTCACATCCATCGCGTCACATCCTTCACGTCACATCCATCACATCACATCCATCACATCACATCCAACACATCCATCCATGACATCCATCCATGACATCCATCCATGACATCCATCCATGACATCCATCCATTGCATCCATCCATCACATCACATCCATCACAGCACATCCATCACATCCATCCACGACATCCATCCATCACATCCATCCATGACATCCATCCATGACACCCATCCATCACATCCATTCATCACATCCATCCATCACATCCATTCTTCACATCCATCCATCCATCACATCCATCCATCCACCACATCACATTCTTCAAATCACATCCATCACATCACATCCATCTCATCCATCACGTCACATGCATCACGTCACATCCATCACGTCACATCCATCCATCACATCTATCCATCCATCACATCCATCCATCCATCACATCCATCCACCACATCCATCCGTCACATCCATCCATGACATCCATCCATGACATCCATCCATGACACCCATCCATCACATCCATCCATCACATCCATCCGTCCATCACATCACATCCATCAAATCATGTCCATCCCTTCACATCCATCACATTCATCACATCCATCACATCACATCCATCACATCCAACACATCCATCACATCACATCCATGACATCACATCCATGACATGCATCCATGACATCCATCACATCCATCCATCCATCACATCCATCCATCACATCCATCCATCACATCCATCACATCACATCCATCAGATCACATCCATCACATCACATCCATCACATCACATCCATCACATCACGTCCATCACATCGCATCTATCACATCACATCCCTCACATCACATCCATCCATCACATCACATCCATCACAGCACATCCATCACATCACATCCATCACATCTATCCATCCATCACATCCATCCATCCATCCATCACGTCCATCCACCACATCCATCCATCACATCCATCCATGACATCCCTTCATGACACTCATCCATAACATCCATCCATCACATTAATCCATCACATCCATCCATCACATCCATCCATTACATCCATCCATCCATCACATCCATCCAACACATCCATTCATCACATCCATTCATCACACCCATTCATCACATCCATCCATCCACCACATCACATCCATCAAATCACATCCATCCCATCACATCCATCACATCACATCCATCACATCACATCCATCCATCCATGAAATCCATCCCTCTCATCCATCACATCACATCCATCTCATCCATCACGTCACATGCATCACGTCACATCCATCACGTCACATCCATCCATCCATCACATCCATCCCTCTCATCCATCACATCACATCCATCTCATCACATATAACACATCACATCCATCACATCCATCAGCTCACATCCATCACGTCACATCCATCACATCCATCCATCCATGACATCCATCCATCACATCCATCCATCACATCCATTCATCACATCCATTGATCACATCCATCCATGACATCCATCACATCCATCCATCACATCCATCTATCGATCACATCTATCCATCCATCACATCCATCCACCACATCCATCCATCACATCCATCCATCACATCCATCCATGACATCCATCACATCCATCCATCACATCCATCCATCACATCCATTCATCACATCCATTCACCACATCCATCCATCACATCACATCCATCACATCCATCAAATCACATCCATCACATCACATTAATCACATCACATCCATGCATCACATCCATCCCTCTCATCCATCACATCACATCCATCACGTCACATCAATCACGTCACATTCATCAGGTCACATCCATCGCGTCACATCCTTCACGTCACATCCATCACATCACATCCATCACATCACATCCAACACATCCATCCATCACATCCATCCATGACATCCATCCATGACATCCATCCATGACATCCATCCATGACATCCATTCATTGCATCCATCCATCACATCACATCCATCACAGCACATCCATCACATCACATCCATCCATCCATCACATCCATCCACGACATCCATCCATCACATCCATCCATGACATCCATCCATGACACCCATCCATCACATCCATCCATCACATCCATCCATCACATCCATCCTTCACATCCATCCATCCACCACATCACATTCTTCAAATCACATCCATCACATCACATCCATCACATCACATCCATCTCATCCATCACGTCACATGCATCATATCACATCCATCACGTCACATCCATCCATCACATCCATCCATCACATCCATCCATCCATGACATCCATCACATCCATCCATCACATCCATTCATCGCATCCATTCACCACTTCAATCCATCACATCACATCCATCAAATCACATCCATCACATCCATCACATCCATCAAATCACATCCATCACATCCATCACATCACATTTATCACATCCATCACATCCAACACATCCATCACATCTAACACATCCATCCATCACATCCATCCACCACATCCATCCATGACATCCATCCATCGCATCCACCAATAACATCCATCCATGACATCCATCCATCACATCCATAAATCACATCCATTCATCACATCCATCCATCACATCACATCCATCACGTCACATCCATCCATCCATTATATCCATCCATTACATCCATCCATCCATCCATCCATTACATCCATCCATCCATCTATTATTACATCCATCCATCCATCCATTACATCCATCTATCCATCCATTACATCCATCCATCCATCCATTACTTCTATCAATCCATTACATCCATCCATTCATTACATCCATCCATCCATCCATTACATCCATCTATCCATTAATTCCATTCATACATTACATCCATCCATCCATTACATCCATCCATCCATTACACCCATCCATCCATTACATCCATCCATCCATCCATCCATCCATTACATCCATCCATCCATCCATTACATCCATTACATCCATCCATTACATCCATTCATTACATGCATTACATCCATCCATTACATCCGTTATATCCATCCATTACATCCATTACATTCATCCATTACATCCATAAATTACATCCATCCATTACATCCATCCATTACATCCATCCATCCATCCATCACATCACATCCATCACATCAATCACATCACTTCCATCCCATCACATCCATCACATCACATCCATCCCATCACATCCATCACATCACATCACATCCATCATATCATATCCATCACATCCATCCATCACGTCCATCCATGACATCTATCCGTGACATCCATCACATCCATCCATCACATCCATCCATCACATCCATTCATCACATCCATTCACCACATCCATCCATCACATAACATCCATCACATCACATCCATCACATCACATCCATCACATCACATCACATCCATCCATCCATTATATCCATCCATTACATCCATCCATTACATCCATCCATCCATCTATTCCATCCATCCATCCATTACATCGATCTATCCAAACATTACATCCATCCATATATCCATCCATCCATCCATCCATCCATTACATCTATCCATCCATTACATCCATCCATTCATTACATCCATCCAGTCATTACATCCATCCATCCATTACATCCATCCATTCATTAATTCCATTCATCCATTACATCCATCCATCCATTACATCCATCCAGCCATTATATTCATCCATCCATCCATTACATCCATTACATCCATCCATTACATCCATTACATTCATTCATTACATCCATTACATCCATCCATTTCATCCATCCATTACATCCACTATATCCATCCATTACATCCATTACATTCATCCATTACATCCATCAATTACATCCATCTATTACATCCATCCATCACATCACATCCATCACATCAATCACATCACATCCATCACATCACTTCCATCCCATCACATCCATCACATCACATCACATCCATCACATCATATCCATCACATCCATCCATCACGTCCATCCATGACATCCATCCGTGACATCCATCACATCCATCCATCACATCCATCCATCTCATCCATTCATCACATCCATTCACCACATCCATCCATCACATCACATCCATCACATCACATCCATCACATCACATCCATCACATCACATCACATCCATCACATCACATCACATCCATCCATCACATCCATCCCTCTCATCCATCACATCACATCCATCACGTCACATCCATCACCTCACATCCATCACACACATTCATCACGTCACATCCTTCACGTCAATTCCATCACGTCACATCCATCACGTCACATGCATCACATCAAATCCAACACATCCATCCATCACATCCATCCATCACATCCATCCATCACATCCATTCATCAAATCCATTCATCACATCCATCCATGACATCCATCACATCCATCCATCCATCACATCCATACATGACATCCATCACATCCATCCATCACATCCATCCTTCACATCCATTCATCACATCCATTCACCACATCCATCCATCACATCCCATCCATCACATCACATTCATCATATCCAACAAATCACTTCCATCACATCACATCCATCATATCCATCACATCACATCCATCACATCACATCCATCCCTCTCATCCATCACATCCGTCACATCACATCCAACACATCCATCCATCACATCCATCCATCACATCCATCCACGATATCCATCCATGACATCCATCCATCGCATCCATTACATCCATCCATTACATCCATCCATCCATTACATTCATCCACCCATTACATCCATCCATCCATTACATCCATTACATCCATCCATTACATCCATTACATCCATCCATTTCATCCATTACATTCATCCATCACATCCATAAATTACATCCATCCATTACATCCATCCATGCATCACATCACATCCATCGCATCACATCCATCACATACTTCCATCACATCACATCCATCACATCACATCCATCACAGCACATCCATCACATCACATCCATCATATCACATCCATCACATCCATCACATCACATCCATCAAATCACATCGATCACATCACATCCATCATATCACATCACATCACATCCATCACATCACATCCATCACATCAAATCACATCCATCACATCACATCCATCATATCACATCCATCCATCACATCACATCCATCACATCAAATCACATCACATCACATCCATCATATCACATCCATCCATCACATCAAATCACATCCATCACATCACATCACATCCATCACATCACATCACATCCATCATATCACATCCATCCATCACATCCATCCATCACATCCATTCATCACATCCATTCACCACATCCATCCATCCCATCACATCCATCACATCCATCAAATCACATCCATCACATCACATCACATCCATCACATCACATCCATCACATCACATCCATCACATCACATCACATCCATCCATCACATCCATCCCTCTCATCCATCACATCCATCACGTCACATCCATCACATCACATATATCACATCACATCCATCACATCCATCAGCTCACATCCATCACGTCACATCCATCACATCCATCCATCCATGACATCCATCCATCACATCCATCCATCACATCCATCCATCACATCCATTCATCACATCCATTGATCACATCCATCCATGACATCCATCACATCCATCCATCCATCACATCCATATATCCATCACATCTATCCATCCATCACATCCATCCACCACATCCATCCATCACATCCATCCATCACATCCATTCATCACATCCATTCACCACATCCATCCATCACATCACATCCATCACATCCATCAAATCACATCCATCAAATCACATCCATCACATCCATCAAATCACATCCATCACATCACATTAATCACATCACAACCATGCATCACATCCATCCCTCTCATCCATCACATCACATCCATCACGTCACATCCATCACGTCACATCCATTAGGTCACATCCATCGCGTCACATCCTTCACGTCACATCCATCACATCACATCCATCACATCACATCCAACACATCCATCCATGACATCCATCCATGACATCCATCCATGACATCCATCCATTGCATCCATCCATCACATCACATCCATCACAGCACATCCATCACATCACATCCATCCATCACATCCATCCTTCACATCCATCCATCCATCACATCCATCCATCCACCACCTCACATTCTTCAAATCACATCCATCACATCCATCCATCACATCCATCCTTCACATCCATCCATCCATCACATCCATCCATCCACCACCTCACATTCTTCAAATCACATCCATCACATCACATCCATCACATCACATCCATCTCATCCATCACGTCACATGCATCACGTCACATCCATCACGTCACATCCATCCATCACATCTATCCATCCATCACATCCATCCATCCATCACATCCATCCACCACATCCATCCGTCACATCCATCCATGACATCCATCCATGACATCCATCCATGACACCCATCCATCACATCCATCCATCACATCCATCCGTCCATCACATCACATCCATCAAATCACGTCCATCCCTTCACATCCATCACATCACATCCATCACATCACATCCATCCATCCATGAAATCCATCCCTCTCATCCATCACATCACATCCATCTCATCCATCACGTCACATGCATCACGTCACATCCATCACGTCACATCCATCCATCCATCACATCCATCCCTCTCATCCATCACATCACATCCATCTCATCCATCACGTCTCATGCATCACGTCACATCCATCACGTCACATCCTTCACGTCACATCCATCCATCAGATCTATCTATCCATCACATCCATCCATCCATCACATCCATCCACCACATCCATCCGTGACATCCATCCATGACATCCATCCATCACATCCATCCATCACGTCCATTCATCACATCCATCCATCACATCACATCCATCATATCCATCAAATCACTTCCATCACATCACATACATCAAATCCATCACATCACATCCGCCACACCACATCCATCACATCACATCCATCACATCACATCACATCCATCCATCTCATCCATCCATCCATCCATCATATCCATCCATCACATCCATCCATCACAGCCATCCATCACATCCATCCATCCATCACATCCATCCACCACATCCATCCATCCATGACATCCATCACATCCATCCATCAAATCCATTCATCACATCCATCCATCACATCCATCCATCACATCCATTCATCACATCCATTCACCACTTCAATCCATCACATCACATCCATCAAATCACATCCATCACATCCATCAAATCACATCCATCACATCCATCAAATCACATCCATCACAACCATCACATCACATCCATCACATCCAACACATCCATCACATCACATCCATCCATCATATCCATCCATCTCATCCATCCATCATATCCATCCATCACATCCATCCACCACATCCATCCATCACATCCATCCATCACATCCATCCATCCATGACATCCATCCATCACATCCATTCATCACATCCATCCATCACATCCATCCATCACATCCATTCATCACATCCATTCACCACTTCAATCCATCACATCACATCCATCAAATCACATCCATCACATCCATCAAATCACATCCATCACATCACATCCATTACTTCTATCCATCCATTACATCCATCCATTCATTACATCCATCCACTCATTACATCCATCCATCCATTACATCCATCTATCCATTAATTCCATTCATACATTACATCCATCCATCCATTACATCCATCCATCCATTACACCCATCCATCCATTACATCCATCCATCCATCCATTACATCCGTTATATCCATCCATTACATCCATTACATTCATCCATTACATCCATCAATTACATCCATCCATTACATCCATCCATCCATCCATCACATCACATCCATCACATCAATCACATCACTTCCATCCCATCACATCCATCACATCACATCCATCACATCATATCCATCACATCCATCCATCACGTCCATCCATGACAGCCATCCATCACATCCATCCATCCATCACATCCATCCATCCATCCATCACATCCATCCACCACATCCATCCATCACATCCATCCATCACATCCATCCATCCATGACATCCATCCATCACATCCATTCATCACATCCATCCATCACATCCATCCATCACATCCATTCATCACATCCATTCACCACTTCAATCCATCACATCACATCCATCAAATCACATCCATCACATCCATCAAATCACATCCATCACATCACATCCATTACTTCTATCCATCCATTACATCCATCCATTCATTACATCCATCCACTCATTACATCCATCCATCCATTACATCCATCTATCCATTAATTCCATTCATACATTACATCCATCCATCCATTACATCCATCCATCCATTACACCCATCCATCCATTACATCCATCCATCCATCCATCCATCCATCCATTACATCCGTTATATCCATCCATTACATCCATTACATTCATCCATTACATCCATCAATTACATCCATCCATTACATCCATCCATCCATCCATCACATCACATCCATCACATCAATCACATCACTTCCATCCCATCACATCCATCACATCACATCCATCACATCATATCCATCACATCCATCCATCACGTCCATCCATGACATCCATCCATGACATCCATCACATCCATCCATTACATCCATCACATCCATCCATCACATCCATTCATCACATTCATTCATCACATCCATTCATCACATCCATCCATCACATCCATCCATCCAACCATCCATCCATCCATCACATCACATCCATCACATCACATCCATCACATCACATCACATCACATCACATCCATCACATCACATCACATCCATCACATCCATCACATCCATCCATCCATCCATTATATCCATCCATTACATCTATCCATTACATCCATCCATCCATCTATTACATCCATCCATCCATCCATCCTTTACATCGATCTATCCATCCATTACATCCATCCATCCATCCATACATCTATCCATCCATTACATCCATCCATTCATTACATCCATCCAGTCATTACATCCATCCATCCATTACATCCATCCATTCATTAATTCCATTCATCCATTACATCCATCCATCCATTACACCTATCCATCCATTACATCCATCCATCCATCCATCCATCCATTACATCCATCCATCCATCCATCCATCCATTACATCCATTACATCCATCCATAATATCCATTAGATTCATTCATTACATCCATTACATATATCCATTACATCCATCCATTATATCCATCCATTACATTCATCCATTACATCCATCCATTACATCCATCCATCCATCACATCACATCCATCACATCACTTCCATCCCATCACATCCATCACATCACATCCATCACATCATATGCATCACATCCATCCATCACGTCCATCCATGGCATCCATCCGTGACATCCATCACATCCATCCATCATATCCATCCCTCACATCCATTCATCACATCCATTCACCACATCCATCCATCACATCACATCCATCACATCCATCAAATCCCATCCATCACATCACATCCATCACATCACATCCATCACATTCATCACATCACATCCATCCATCACATCCATCCCTCTCATCCATCACATCACATCCATCACGTCACATCCATCACGTCACATCCATCAGGTCACATCCATCGCGTCACATCCTTCACGTCACATCCATCACATCACATCCATCACATCACATCCAACACATCCATCCATGACATCCATCCATGACATCCATCCATGACATCCATCCATGACATCCATCCATTGCATCCATCCATCACATCACATCCATCACAGCACATCCATCACATCCATCCACGACATCCATCCATCACATCCATCCATGACATCCATCCATGACACCCATCCATCACATCCATCCATCACATCCATCCATCACATCCATCCTTCACATCCATCCATCCATCACATCCATCCATCCACCACATCACATTCTTCAAATCACATCCATCACATCACATCCATCTCATCCATCACGTCACATGCATCACGTCACATCCATCACGTCACATCCATCCATCACATCTATCCATCCATCACATCCATCCATCCATCACATCCATCCACCACATCCATCCGTCACATCCATCCATGACATCCATCCATGACACCCATCCATCACATCCATCCATCACATCCATCCGTCCATCACATCACATCCATCAAATCACGTCCATCCCTTCACATCCATCACATTCATCACATCCATCACATCACATCCATCACATCCAACACATCCATCACATCACATCCATCACATCACATCCATGACATCACATCCATGACATGCATCCATGACATCCATCACATCCATCCATCCATCACATCCATCCATCACATCCATCCATCACATCCATCACATCACATCCATCACATCACATCCATCACATCACGTCCATCACATCGCATCTATCACATCACATCCATCACATCACATCCATCCATCACATCACATCCATCACAGCACATCCATCACATCACATCCATCACATCTATCCATCCATCACATCCATCCATCCATCCATCACGTCCATCCACCACATCCATCCATCACATCCATCCATAACATCCATCCATCACATTAATCCATCACATCCATCCATCACATCCATCCATTACATCCATCCATCCATCACATCCATCCAACACATCCATTCATCACATCCATTCATCACACCCATTCATCACATCCATCCATCCACCACATCACATCCATCAAATCACATCCATCCCATCACATCCATCACATCACATCCATCACATCACATCCATCCATCCATGAAATCCATCCCTCTCATCCATCACATCACATCCATCTCATCCATCACGTCACATGCATCACGTCACATCCATCACGTCATATCCATCCATCCATCACATCCATCCCTCTCATCCATCACATCACATCCATCTCATCCATCACGTCTCATGCATCACGTCACATCCATCACGTCACATCCTTCACGTCACATCCATCCATCAGATCTATCTATCCATCACATCCATCCATCACATCACATCCATCACATCACATCCATCACATCACATCACATCCATCACATCACATCCATCACATCCATCCATCCATCCATTATATCCATCCATTACATCTATCCATTACATCCATCCATCCATCTATTACATCCATCCATCCATCCTTTACATCGATCTATCCATCCATTACATCCATCCATCCATCCATACATCTATCCATCCATTACATCCATCCATTCATTACATCCATCCAGTCATTACATCCATCCATCCATTACATCCATCCATTCATTAATTCCATTCATCCATTACATCCATCCATCCATTACACCTATCCATCCATTACATCCATCCATCCATCCATCCATCCATTACATCCATCCATCCATCCATCCATTACATCCATCCATAACATCCATTAGATTCATTCATTACATCCATTACATATATCCATTACATCCATCCATTATATCCATCCATTACATTCATCCATTACATCCATCAATTACATCCATCCATTACATCCATCCATCCATCACATCACATCCATCACATCACTTCCATCCCATCACATCCATCACATCACATCATATGCATCACATCCATCCATCACGTCCATCCATGACATCCATCCGTGACATCCATCACATCCATCCATCACATCCATCCATCACATCCATTCATCACATCCATTCACCACATCTATCCATCACATCACATCCATCACATCCATCAAATCACATCCATCACATCACATCCATCACATCACATCACATCCATCACATCACATCACATCCATCACATCACATCCATCACGTCACATCCATCACATCACATATATCACATCACATCCATCACATCCATCAGCTCACATCCATCACGTCACATCCATCACATCCATCCATCCATGACATCCATCCATCACATCCATCCATCACATCCATCCATCACATCCATTCATCACATCCATTGATCACATCCATCCATGACATCCATCACATCCATCCATCACATCCATCTATCGATCACATCTATCCATCCATCACATCCATCCACCACATCCATCCATCACATCCATCCATGACATCCATCACATCAATCCATCACATCCATCCATCACATCCATTCATCACATCCATTCACCACATCCATCCATCACATCACATCCATCACATCCATCAAATCACATCCATCACATCACATTAATCACATCACATCCATGCATCACATCCATCCCTCTCATCCATCACATCACATCCATCACGTCACATCAATCACGTCACATCCATCAGGTCACATCCATCGCGTCACATCCTTCACGTCACATCCATCACATCACATCCATCACATCACATCCAACACATCCATCCATCACATCCATCCATGACATCCATCCATGACATCCATCCATGACATCCATCCATCACATCACATCCATCACAGCACATCCATCACATCACATCCATCCATCCATCACATCCATCCACGACATCCATCCATCACATCCATCCATGACATCCATCCATGACACCCATCCATCACATCCATCCATCACATCCATCCATCACATCCATCCTTCACATCCATCCATCCACCACATCACATTCTTCAAATCACATCCATCACATCACATCCATCACATCACATCCATCTCATCCATCACGTCACATGCATCACATCACATCCATCACGTCACATCCATCCATCACATCCATCCATCACATCCATCCATCCATGACATCCATCACATCCATCCATCACATCCATTCATCACATCCATCCATCACATCCATCCATCACATCCATTCATCGCATCCATTCACCACTTCAATCCATCACATCACATCCATCAAATCACATCCATCACATCACATTTATCACATCCATCACATCCAACACATCCATCACATCTAACACATCCATCCATCACATCCATCCACCACATCCATCCATGACATCCATCCATCGCATCCACCAATAACATCCATCCATGACATCCATCCATCACATCCATCCATCACATCCATTCATCACATCCATCCATCACATCACATCCATCACGTCACATCCATCCATCCATTATATCCATCCATTACATCCATCCATCCATCCAACCATTACATCCATCCATCCATCTATTATTACATCCATCCATCCATCCATTACATCCATCTATCCATCCATTACATCCATCCATCCATCCATTACTTCTATCAATCCATTACATCCATCCATTCATTACATCCATCCAGTCATTACATCCATCCATCCATCCATTACATCCATCTATCCATTAATTCCATTCATACATTACATCCATCCATCCATTACATCCATCCATCCATTACACCCATCCATCCATTACATCCATCCATCCATCCATCCATCCATCCATCCATTACATCCATCCATCCATCCATTACATCCATTACATCCATCCATCACATCCATTCATTACATGCATTGCATTCATCCATTACATCCGTTATATCCATCCATTACATCCATTACATTCATCCATTACATCCATAAATTACATCCATCCATTACATCCATCCATTACATCCATCCATCCATCCATCCATCACATCACATCCATCACATCAATCACATCACTTCCATCCCATCACATCCATCACATCACATCCATCCCATCACATCCATCACATCACATCACATCCATCATATCATATCCATCACATCCATCCATCACGTCCATCCATGACATCCATCCGTGACATCCATCACATCCATCCATCACATCCATCCATCACATCCATTCATCACATCCATTCACCACATCCATCCATCACATAACATCCATCACATCACATCCATCACATCACATCCATCACATCACATCACATCCATCCATCCATTATATCCATCCATTACATCCATCCATTACATCCATCCATCCATCTATTACATCCATCCATCCATCCATTACATCGATCTATCCAAACATTACATCCATCCATATATCCATCCATCCATCCATCCATCCATTACATCTATCCATCCATTACATCCATCCATTCATTACATCCATCCAGTCATTACATCCATCCATCCATTACATCCATCCATTCATTAATTCCATTCATCCATTACATCCATCCATCCATTACATCCATCCATCCATTACATTCATCCATCCATCCATCCATTACATCCATTGCATCCATCCATTACATCCATTACATTCATTCATTACATCCATTACATCCATCCATTTCATCCATCCATTACATCCACTATATCCATCCATTACATCCATTACATTCATCCATTACATCCATCAATTACATCCATCTATTACATCCATCCATCACATCACATCCATCACATCAATCACATCACATCCATCACATCACTTCCATCCCATCACATCCATCACATCACATCACATCCATCACATCATATCCATCACATCCATCCATCACGTCCATCCATGACATCCATCCGTGACATCCATCACATCCATCCATCACATCCATCCATCTCATCCATTCATCACATCCATTCACCACATCCATCCATCACATCACATCCATCACATCACATCCATCACATCACATCACATCCATCACATCACATCACATCCATCCATCACATCCATCCCTCTCATCCATCACATCACATCCATCACGTCACATCCATCACCTCACATCCATCACGTCACATTCATCACGTCACATCCTTCACGTCAATTCCATCACGTCACATCCATCACGTCACATGCATCACATCAAATCCAACACATCCATCCATCACATCCATCCATCACATCCATCCATCACATCCATTCATCAAATCCATTCATCACATCCATCCATGACATCCATCACATCCATCCATCCATCACATCCATACATGACATCCATCACATCCATCCATCACATCCATCCTTCACATCCATTCATCACATCCAATCACCACATCCATCCATCACATCCCATCCATCACATCACATTCATCATATCCAACAAATCACTTCCATCACATCACATCCATCATATCCATCACATCACATCCATCACATCACATCCATCCCTCTCATCCATCACATCCGTCACATCACATCCAACACATCCATCCATCACATCCATCCATCACATCCATCCATGACATCCATCCATGACATCCATCCATCGCATCCATTACATCCATCCATTACATCCATCCATCCATTACAATCATCCACCCATTACATCCATCCATCCATTACATCCATTACATCCATCCATTACAACCATTACATCCATCCATTACATCCATTACATTCATCCATCACATCCATAAATTACATCCATCCATTACATCCATCCATGCATCACATCACATCCATCGCATCACATCCATCACATCACATCCATCACATACTTCCATCACATCACATCCATCACATCACATCCATCACATCACATCCATCACATCCATCACATCACATCCATCAAATCACATCGATCACATCACATCCATCATATCACATCACATCACATCCATCACATCACATCCATCACATCACATCCATCACATCAAATCACATCCATCACATCACATCCATCATATCACATCCATCCATCACATCACATCCATCACATCAAATCACATCACATCACATCCATCATATCACATCCATCAATCACATCAAATCACATCCATCACATCACATCACATCCATCACATCACATCACATCCATCATATCACATCCATCCATCACATCCATCCATCACATCCATTCATCACATCCATTCACCACATCCATCCATCCCATCACATCCATCACATCCATCAAATCACATCCATCACATCACATCACATCCATCACATCACATCACATCCATCACATCACATCCATCACATCACATCACATCCATCCATCACATCCATCCCTCTCATCCATCACATCCATCACATCACATATATCACATCACATCCATCACATCCATCAGCTCACATCCATCACGTCACATCCATCACATCCATCCATCCATGACATTCATCCATCACATCCATCCATCACATCCATCTATCACATCCATTCATCACATCCATTGATCACATCCATCCATGACATCCATCACATCCATCCATCCATCACATCCATCTATCCATCACATCTATCCATCCATCACATCCATCCACCACATCCATCCATCACATCCATCCATCACATCCATTCATCACATCCATTCACCACATCCATCCATCACATCACATCCATCACATCCATCAAATCACATCCATCAAATCGCATCCATCACATCCATCAAATCACATCCATCACATCACATTAATCACATCACAACCATGCATCACATCCATCCCTCTCATCCATCACATCACATCCATCACGTCACATCCATCACGTCACATCCATCAGGTCACATCCATCGCGTCACATCCTTCACGTCACATCCATCACATCACATCCATCACATCACATCCAACACATCCATCCATGACATCCATCCATGACATCCATCCATGACATCCATCCATGACATCCATCCATGACATCCATCCATTGCATCCATCCATCACATCACATCCATCACAGCACATCCATCACATCACATCCATCCATCACATCCATCCATCACATCCATCCACGACATCCATCCATCACATCCATCCATGACATCCATCCATGACACCCATCCATCACATCCATCCATCCATCACATCCATCCATCACATCCCTCCATCACATCACATCCATCAGATCACATCCATCACATCACATCCATCACATCACATCCATCACATCACGTCCATCACATCGCATCTATCACATCACATCCATCACATCACATCCATCCATCACATCACATCCATCACAGCACATCCATCACATCTATCCATCCATCACATCCATCCATCCATCCATCCATCCATCACGTCCATCCACCACATCCATCCATCACATCCATCCATGACATCCATTCATGACACTCATCCATCACATCCATCCATCCATCACATTAATCCATCACATCCATCCATCACATCCATCCATTACATCCATCCATCACATCCATCCATCACATCCATTCATCACATCCATTCATCACACCCATTCATCACATCCATCCACCACATCACATCCATCAAATCACATCCATCCCATCACATCCATCACATCACATCCATCACATCACATCCATCCATCCATGAAATCCATCCCTCTCATCCATCACATCACATCCATCTCATCCATCACGTCACATGCATCACGTCACATCCATCACGTCACATCCATCCATCCATCACATCCATCCCTCTCATCCATCACATCCTACCATCTCATCCATCACGTCTCATGCATCACGTCACATCCATCACGTCACATCCTTCACGTCACATCCATCCATCATATCTATCTATCCATCACATCCATCCATCCATCACATCCATCCACCACATCCATCCGTGACATCCATCCATGACATCCATCCATCACATCCATCCATCCATCATATCCATCCATCACGTCCATTCATCACATCCATCCATCACATCACATCCATCATATCCATCAAATCAATTCCATCACATCACATACATCAAATCCATCACATCACATCCGCCACACCACATCCATCACATCACATCCATCACATCACATCACATCCATCCATCTCATTCATCCATCCATCCATCATATCCATCCATCACATCCATCCATCACAGCCATCCATCACATCCATCCATCCATCACATCCATCCACCACATCCATCCATCACATCCATCCATCACATCCATCCATCACATCCATTCACCACTTCAATCCATCACATCACATCCATCAAATCACATCCATCACGTCCATCAAATCACATCCATCACATCCATCAAATCACATCCATCACAACCATCACATCACATCCATCACATCCAACACATCCATCACATCACATCCATCACATCACATCCATCCATCATATCCATCCATCTCATCCATCCATCATATCCATCCATCACATCCATCCATCACATCCATCCATCACAGCCATCCATCACATCCATCCATCCATCCATCACATCCATCCACCACATCCATCCATCACATCCATCCATCACATCCATCCATCCATGACATCCATCCATCACATCCATTCATCACATCCATCCATCACATCCATTCATCACATCCATTCACCACTTCAATCCATCACATCACATCCATCAAATCACATCCATCACATCCATCAAATTACATCCATCACATCACATCCATTACTTCTATCCATCCATTACATCCATCCATTCATTACATCCATCCACTCATTACATCCATCCATCCATTACATCCATCTATCCATTAATTCCATTCATACATTACATCCATCCATCCATTACATCCATCCATCCATTACACCCATCCATCCATTACATCCATCCATCCATCCATCCATCCATTACATCCGTTATATCCATCCATTACATCCATTACATTCATCCATTACATCCATCAATTACATCCATCCATTACATCCATCCATCCATCCATCCATCACATAACATCCATCACATCAATCACATCACTTCCATCCCATCACATCCATCACATCACATCCATCACATCATATCCATCACGTCCATCCATGACATCCATCCATCACATCCATCCATTACATCCATCACATCCATCCATTACATTCATCACATTCATTCATCACATCCATTCATCACATCCATCCATCACATCCATTCATCACATCCATCCATCACATCCATCCATCCATCCATCCATCACATCACATCCATCACATCACATCCATCACATCACATCACATCCATCACATCACATCACATCACATCCATCCATCACATCCATCCCTCTCATCCATCACATCACATCCATCACGTCACATCCATCACGTCACATCCATCAGGTCACATCCATCGCGTCACATCCTTCACGTCACATCCATCACATCACATCCATCACATCACATCCAACACATCCATCCATGACATCCATCCATGACATCCATCCATGAAATCCATCCATTGCATCCATCCATCACATCACATCCATCACAGCACATCCATCACATCCATCCATCACATCCATCCATGACATCCATCCATGACACCCATCCATCACATCCATCCATCACATCCATCCTTCACATCCATCCTTCACATCCATCCATCCATCACATCCATCCATCCACCACATCACATTCTTCAAATCACATCCATCACATCACATCCATCTCATCCATCACGTCACATGCATCACGTCACATCCATCACGTCACATCCATCCATCACATCTATCCATCCATCACATCCATCCATCCATCACATCCATCCGTCACATCCATCCATGACATCCATCCATGACATCCATCCATGACACCCATCCATCACATCCATCCATCACATCCATCCGTCCATCACATCACATCCATCAAATCACGTCCATCCCTTCACATCCATCACATTCATCACATCCATCACATCACATCCATCACATCACATCCATCACGTCCAACACATCCATCACATCACATCCATCACATCACATCCATGACATCACATCCATGACATCCATCCATGACATCCATCACATCCATTCATCACATCCATCACCTCACATCCATCACATCACATCCATCACATCACATCCATCACATCACATCCATCACATCACGTCCATCACATCGCATCTATCACATCACATCCATCACATCACATCCATCCATCACATCACATCCATCACAGCACATCCATCACATCACATCCATCACATCTATCCATCCATCACATCCATCCATCCATCCATCACGTCCATCCACCACATCCATCCATCACATCCATCCATGACATCCATTCATGACACTCATCCATCACATCCATCCATCACATTAATCCATCACATCCATCCATTACATCCATCCATCACATCCATCCATCACATCCATTCATCACATCCATTCATCACACCCATTCATCACATCCATCCATCCACCACATCACATCCATCAAATCACATCCATCCCATCACATCCATCACATCACATCCATCCATCCATGAAATCCATCCCTCTCATCCATCACATCACATCCATCTCATCCATCACGTCACATGCATCACGTCACATCCATCACGTCACATCCATCACATCACATCACATCCATCCATCCATTATATCCATCCATTACATCCATCCATTACATCCATCCATCCATCTATTACATCCATCCATCCATCCATTACATCGATCTATCCAAACATTACATCCATCCATATATCCATCCATCCATCCATCCATCCATTACATCTATCCATCCATTACATCCATCCATTCATTACATCCATCCAGTCATTACATCCATCCATCCATTACATCCATCCATTCATTACATCCATCCATCCATTACATCCATCCATCCATTACATCCATCCATCCATTACATTCATCCATCCATCCATCCATTACATCCATTACATCCATCCATTACATCCATTACATTCATTCATTACATCCATTACATCCATCCATTTCATCCATCCATTACATCCACTATATCCATCCATTACATCCATTACATTCATCCATTACATCCATCAATTACATCCATCTATTACATCCATCCATCACATCACATCCATCACATCAATCACATCACATCCATCACATCACTTCCATCCCATCACATCCATCACATCACATCACATCCATCACATCATATCCATCACATCCATCCATCACGTCCATCCATGACATCCATCCGTGACATCCATCACATCCATCCATCACATCCATCCATCTCATCCATTCATCACATCCATTCACCACATCCATCCATCACATCACATCCATCACATCACATCCATCACATCACATCACATCCATCACATCACATCACATCCATCCATCACATCCATCCCTCTCATCCATCACATCACATCCATCACGTCACATCCATCACCTCACATCCATCACGTCACATTCATCACGTCACATCCTTCACGTCAATTCCATCACGTCACATCCATCACGTCACATGCATCACATCAAATCCAACACATCCATCCATCACATCCATCCATCACATCCATCCATCACATCCATTCATCAAATCCATTCATCACATCCATCCATGACATCCATCACATCCATCCATCCATCACATCCATACATGACATCCATCACATCCATCCATCACATCCATCCTTCACATCCATTCATCACATCCATTCACCACATCCATCCATCACATCCCATCCATCACATCACATTCATCATATCCAACAAATCACTTCCATCACATCACATCCATCATATCCATCACATCACATCCATCACATCACATCCATCCCTCTCATCCATCACATCCGTCACATCACATCCAACACATCCATCCATCACATCCATCCATCACATCCATCCATGACATCCATCCATGACATCCATCCATCGCATCCATTACATCCATCCATTACATCCATCCATCCATTACATTCATCCACCCATTACATCCATCCATCCATTACATCCATTACATCCATCCATTACATCCATTACATCCATCCATTACATCCATTACATTCATCCATCACATCCATAAATTACATCCATCCATTACATCCATCCATGCATCACATCACATCCATCGCATCACATCCATCACATCACATCCATCACATACTTCCATCACATCACATCCATCACATCACATCCATCACAGCACATCCATCACATCACATCCATCACATCACATCCATCACATCCATCACATCACATCCATCAAATCACATCGATCACATCACATCCATCATATCACATCACATCACATCCATCACATCACATCCATCACATCACATCCATCACATCAAATCACATCCATCACATCACATCCATCATATCACATCCATCCATCACATCACATCCATCACATCAAATCACATCACATCACATCCATCATATCACATCCATACATCACATCAAATCACATCCATCACATCACATCACATCCATCACATCACATCACATCCATCATATCACATCCATCCATCACATCCATCCATCACATCCATTCACCACATCCATCCATCCCATCACATCCATCACATCCATCAAATCACATTAATCACATCACATCACATCCATCACATCACATCACATCCATCACATCACATCCATCACATCACATCACATCCATCCATCACATCCATCCCTCTCATCCATCACATCCATCACGTCACATCCATCACATCACATATATCACATCACATCCATCAGCTCACATCCATCAAATCACATCCATCACATCCATCAAATCACATCCATCACATCACATTAATCACATCACAACCATGCATCACATCCATCCCTCTCATCCATCACATCACATCCATCACGTCACATCCATCACGTCACATCCATCAGGTCACATCCATCGCGTCACATCCTTCACGTCACATCCATCACATCACATCCATCACATCACATCCAACACATCCATCCATGACATCCATCCATGACATCCATCCATGACATCCATCCATGACATCCATCCATGACATCCATCCATTGCATCCATCCATCACATCACATCCATCACAGCACATCCATCACATCACATCCATCCATCACATCCATCCATCACATCCATCCACGACATCCATCCATCACATTTATCCATGACATCCATCCATGACACCCATCCATCACATCCATCCATCACATCCATCCTTCACATCCATCCATCCATCACATCCAGCCATGCACCACATCACATTCTTCAAATCACATCCATCACATCACATCCATCACATCACATCCATCTCATCCATCACGTCACATGCATCACGTCACATCCATCACGTCACATCCATCCATCACATCTATCCATCCATCACATCCATCCATCCATCACATCCATCCACCACATCCATCCGTCACCTCCATCCATGACATCCATCCATGACATCCATCCATGACACCCATCCATCACATCCATCCATCACATCCATCCGTCCATCACATCACATCCATCAAATCACGTCCATCCCTTCACATCCATCACATCACATCCATCACATCACATCCATCACATCCAACACATCCATCACATCACATCCGTCACATCTCATCCATGACATCACATCCATGACATCCATCCATGACATCCATCACATCCATCCATCCATCACATCCATCCATCACATCCCTCCATCACATCACATCCATCAGATCACATCCATCACATCACATCCATCACATCACATCCATCACATCGCATCTATCACATCACATCCATCACATCACATCCATCCATCACATCACATCCATCACAGCACATCCATCACATCTATCCATCCATCACATCCATCCATCCATCCATCACGTCCATCCACCACATCCATCCATCACATCCATCCATGACATCCATTCGTGACACTCATCCATCACATCCATCCATCCATCACATTAATCCATCACATCCATCCATCACATCCATCCATTACATCCATCCATCACATCCATCCATCACATCCATTCATCACATCCATTCATCACACCCATTCATCACATCCATCCATCCAACACATCACATCCATCAAATCACATCCATCCCATCACATCCATCACATCACATCCATCACATCACATCCATCCATCCATGAAATCCATCCCTCTCATCCATCACATCACATCCATCTCATCCATCACGTCACATGCATCACGTCACATCCATCACGTCACATCCATCCATCCATCACATCCATCCCTTCATCCATCACATCCTACCATCTCATCCATCACGTCTCATGCATCACGTCACATCCATCACGTCACATCCTTCACGTCACATCCATCCATCATATCTATCTATCCATCACATCCATCCATCCATCACAGCCATCCACCACATCCATCCGTGACATCCATCCATGACATCCATCCATCACATCCATCCATCCATCACATCCATCCATCACGTCCATTCATCACATCCATCCATCACATCACATCCATCATATCCATCAAATCACTTCCATCACATCACATACATCAAATCCATCACATCACATCCGCCACACCACATCCATCACATCACATCCATCACATCACATCACATCCATCCATCTCATCCATCCATCCATCCATCATATCCATCCATCACATCCATCCATCACAGCCATCCATCACATCCATCCATCCATCACATCCATCCACCACATCCATCCATCACATCCATCCATCACATCCATCCATCACATCCATTCATCACATCCATTCACCACTTCAATCCATCACATCACATCCATCAAATCACATCCATCACGTCCATCAAATCACATCCATCACATCCATCAAATCACATCCATCACAACCATCACATCACATCCATCACATCCAACACATCCATCACATCACATCCATCACATCACATCCATCCATCATATCCATCCATCTCATCCATCCATCATATCCATCCATCACATCCATCCATCACATCCATCCATCACAGCCATCCATCACATCCATCCATCCATCCATCCATCACATCCATCCACCACATCCATCCATCACATCCATCCATCCATGACATCCATCCATCACATCCATTCATCACATCCATCCATCACATCCATCCATCACATCCATTCATCACATCCATTCACCACTTCAATCCATCACATCACATCCATCAAATCACATCCATCACATCCATCAAATTACATCCATCACATCACATCCATTACTTCTATCCATCCATTACATCCATCCATTCATTACATCCATCCACTCATTACATCCATCCATTCATTACATCCATCTATCCATTAATTCCATTCATACATTACATCCATCCATCCATTACATCCATCCATCCATTACACCCATCCATCCATTACATCCATCCATCCATCCATCCATCCATTACATCCGTTATATCCATCGATTACATCCATTACATTCATCCATTACATCCATCAATTACATCCATCCATTACATCCATCCATCCATCCATCACATCACATCCATCACATCAATCACATCACTTCCATCCCATCACATCCATCACATCACATCCATCACATCACATCCATCACATCCATCCATCACGTCCATCCATGACATCCATCCATGACATCCATCACATCCATCCATTACATCCATCACATCCATCCATCACATCCATTCATCACATCCATTCATCACACCCATTCATCACATCCATCCATCCACCACATCACATCCATCAAATCACATCCATCCCATCACATCCATCACATCACATCCATCCATCCATGAAATCCATCCCTCTCATCCATCACATCCATCCCTCTCATCCATCACATCACATCCATCACGTCACATCCATCACGTCACATCCATCAGGTCACATCCATCGCGTCACATCCTTCACGTCACATCCATCACATCACATCCATCACATCACATCCAACACATCCATCCATGACATCCATCCATGACATCCATCCATGAAATCCATCCATTGCATCCATCCATCACATCACATCCATCACAGCACATCCATCACATCCATCCACGACATCCATCCATCACATCCATCCATGACATCCATCCATGACACCCATCCATCACATCCATCCATCACATCCATCCATCACATCCATCCTTCACATCCATCCATCCATCACATCCATCCATCCACCACATCACATTCTTCAAATCACATCCATCACATCACATCCATCTCATCCATCACGTCACATGCATCACGTCACATCCATCACGTCACATCCATCCATCACATCTATCCATCCATCACATCCATCCATCCATCACATCCATCCACCACATCCATCCGTCACATCCATCCATGACATCCATCCATGACATCCATCCATGACACCCATCCATCACATCCATCCATCACATCCATCCGTCCATCACATCACATCCATCAAATCACATCCATCCCTTCACATCCATCCCATTCATCACATCCATCACATCACATCCATCACATCACATCCATCACGTCCAACACATCCATCACATCACATCCATCACATCACATCCATGACATCACATCCATGACATCCATCCAAGACATCCATCACATCCATCCATCACATCCATCCATCACATCCATTCATCACATCCATCACATCACATCCATCAGATCACATCCATCACATCACATCCATCACATCACATCCATCACATCACGTCCATCACATCGCATCTATCACATCACATCCATCACATCACATCCATCCATCACATCACATCCATCACAGCACATCCATCACATCTATCCATCCATCACATCCATCCATCCATCCATCACGTCCATCCACCACATCCATCCATCACATCCATCCATGACATCCATTCATGACACTCATCCATCACATCCATCCATCACATTAATCCATCACATCCATCCATCACATCCATCCATTACATCCATCCATCACATCCATCCATCACATCCATTCATCACATCCATTCATCACACCCATTCATCACATCCATCCATCCACCACATCACATCCATCAAATCACATCCATCCCATCACATCCATCACATCACATCCATCCATCCATGAAATCCATCCCTCTCATCCATCACATCACATCCATCTCATCCATCACGTCACATGCATCACGTCACATCCATCACGTCACATCCATCCATCCATCACATCCATCCCTCTCATCCATCACATCACATCCATCTCATCCATCACGTCTCATGCATCACGTCACATCCATCACGTCACATCCTTCACGTCACAACCATCCATCAGATCTATCTATCCATCACATCCATCCATCACATCACATCCATCACATCACATCCATCACATCACATCACATCCATCACATCACATCCATCACATCCATCCATCCATTCATTATATCCATCCATTACATCTATCCATTACATCCATCCATCCATCTATTACATCCATCCATCCATCCTTTACATCGATCTATCCATCCATTACATCCATCCATCCATCCATACATCTATCCATCCATTACATCCATCCATTCATTACATCCATCCAGTCATTACATCCATCCATCCATTACATCCATCCATTCATTAATTCCATTCATCCATTACATCCATCCATCCATTACACCTATCCATCCATTACATCCATCATCCATCCATCCATCCATCCATTACATCCATCCATTACATCCATCCATAACATCCATTAGATTCATTCATTACATCCATTACATATATCCATTACATCCATCCATTATATCCATCCATTACATTCATCCATTACATCCATCAATTACATCCATCCATTACATCCATCCATCCATCACATCACATCCATCACATCACTTCCATCCCATCACATCCATCACATCACATCCATCACATCATATGCATCACATCCATCCATCACGTCCATCCATGACATCCATCCGTGACATCCATCACATCCATCCATCACATCCATTCATCACATCCATTCACCACATCTATCCATCACATCACATCCATCACATCCATCAAATCCCATCCATCACATCACATCCATCACATCACATCCATCACATTCATCACATCACATCCATCCATCACATCCATCCCTCTCATCCATCACATCACATCCATCATGTCACATCCATCACGTCACATCCATCAGGTCACATCCATCGCGTCACATCCTTCACGTCACATCCATCACATCACATCCATCACATCACATCCAACACATCCATCCATGACATCCATCCATGACATCCATCCATGACATCCATCCATTGCATCCATCCATCACATCACATCCATCACAGCACATCCGTCACATCACATCCATCCATCACATCCATCCACGACATCCATCCATCACATCCATCCATGACATCCATCCATGACACCCATCCATCACATCCATCCATCACATCCATCCATCACATCCATCCTTCACATCCCTCCATCCATCACATCCATCCATCCACCACATCACATTCTTCAAATCACATCCATCACATCACATCCATCACATAACATCCATCTCATCCATCACGTCACATGCATCACGTCACATCCATCACGTTACATCCATCCATCACATCTATCCATCCATCACATCCATCCATCCATCACATCCATCCATGACATCCATCCATGACACCCATCCATCACATCCATCCATCACATCCATCCATCACATCCATCCTTCACATCCATCCATCCATCACATCCATCCATCCACCACATCACATTCTTCAAATCACATCCATCACATCACATCCATCTCATCCATCACGTCACATGCATCACGTCACATCCATCACGTCACATCCATCCATCACATCTATCCATCCATCACATCCATCCGTCCATCACATCACATCCATCAAATCACGTCCATCCCTTCACATCCATCACATTCATCACATCCATCACATCACATCCATCACATCACATCCATCACATCCAACACATCCATCACATCACATCCATCACATCACATCCATGACATCACATCCATGACATCCATCCATGACATCCATCACATCCATCCATCACATCCATCCATCACATCCATTCATCACATCCATCACATCACATCCATCAGATCACATTCATCACATCACATCCATCACATCACATCCATCACATCACGTCCATCACATCGCATCTATCACATCACATCCATCACATCACATCCATCCATCACATCACATCCATCACAGCACATCCATCACATCACATCCATCACATCTATCCATCCATCACATCCATCCATCCATCCATCACATCCATCCACCACATCCATCCATCACATCCATCCATGACATCCATTCATGACACTCATCCGTCACATCCATCCATCACATTAATCCATCACATCCATCCATCACATCCATCCATTACATCCATCCATCACATCCATCCATCCACCACATCACATCCATCAAATCACATCCATCCCATCACATCCATCACATCACATCCATCCATCCATGAAATCCATCCCTCTCATCCATCACATCACATCCATCTCATCCATCACGTCACATGCATCACGTCACATCCATCACGTCACATCCATCCATCCATCACATCCATCCCTCTCATCCATCACATCACATCCATCTCATCCATCACGTCTCATGCATCACGTCACATCCATCACGTCACATCCTTCACGTCACATCCATCCATCAGATCTATCTATCCATCACATCCATCCATCACATCACATCCATCACATCACATCCATCACATCACATCACATCCATCACATCACATCCATCACATCCATCACATCCATCCATCCATCCATTATATCCATCCATTACATCTATCCATTACATCCATCCATCCATCTATTACATCCATCCATCCATCCTTTACATCGATCTATCCATCCATTACATCCATCCATCCATCCATACATCTATCCATCCATTACATCCATCCATTCATTACATCCATCCAGTCATTACATTCATCCATCCATTACATCCATCCATTCATTAATTCCATTCATCCATTACATCCATCCATCCATTACACCTATCCATCCATTACATCCATCCATCCATCCATCCATCCATCCATTACATCCATCCATCCATCCATCCATCCATTACATCCATCCATAACATCCATTAGATTCATTCATTACATCCATTACATATATCCATTACATCCATCCATTATATCCATCCATTACATTCATCCATTACATCCATCAATTACATCCATCCATTACATCCATCCATCCATCACATCACATCCATCACATCACTTCCATCCCATCACATCCATCACATCACATCCATCACATCATATGCATCACATCCATCCATCACGTCCATCCATGACATCCATCCGTGACATCCATCACATCCATCCATCACATCCATTCATCACATCACATCCATCACATCCATCAAATCCCATCCATCACATCACATCCATCACATCACATCCATCACATTCATCACATCACATCCATCCATCACATCCATCCCTCTCATCCATCACATCACATCCATCACGTCACATCCATCACGTCACATCCATCAGGTCACATCCATCGCGTCACATCCTTCACGTCACATCCATCACATCACATCCATCACATCACATCCAACACATCCATCCATGACATCCATCCATGACATCCATCCATGACATCCATCCATGACATCCATCCATGACATCCATCCATTGCATCCATCCATCACATCACATCCATCACAGCACATCCGTCACATCACATCCATCCATCACATCCATCCATCACATCCATCCACGACATCCATCATCACATCCATCCATGACATCCATCCATGACACCCATCCATCACATCCATCCATCACATCCATCCATCACATCCATCTATCCATCACATCCATCCATCCACCACATCACATTCTTCAAATCACATCCATCACATCACATCCATCACATCACATCCATCTCATCCATCACGTCACATGCATCACGTCACATCCATCACGTCACATCCATCCATCACATCTATCCATCCATCACATCCATCCATTCATCACATCCATCCACCACATCCATCCGTCACATCCATCCATGACATCCATCCATGACATCCATCCATGACACCCATCCATCACATCCATCCATCACATCCATCCGTCCATCACATCACATCCATCAAATCACGTTGATCCCTTCACATCACATCCATCCATCACATCCATCCCTCTCATCCATCACATCACATCCATCACGTCACATCCATCGCGTCACATCCATCATGTCACATCCATCACGTCACATCCTTCACGTCAACTCCATCACGTCACATCCATCACGTCACATCCATCACATCAAATCCAACACATCCATCCATCACATCCATCCATCACATCCATCCATCACATCCATCCATCAAATCCATTCATCACATCCATTCATCACATCCATCCATGACATCCATCACATCCATCCATCCATCACATCCACCCACCACATCCATCCATCACATCCATCCATGACATCCACCACATCACATCCATCAAATCACGTCCATCCCTTGACATACATCACATCACATCCATCACATTCATCACATCCATCACATCACATCCATCACATCCATCACATCACATCCATCACATCCAACACATCCATCACATCACATCCATCACATCACATCCATGACATCCATCCATGACATCCATCACATCCATCCATCACATCCATTCATCACATCCATTCACCACATCAATCCATCACATCACTACCATCACATCCATCAAATCACATCCATCAAATCACATCCATCACATCCATCAAATCACATCCATCACATCACATCACATCCATCACATCCAACACATCCATCACATCACATCCATCACATCACATCCATCCATCACATCTAACACATCCATCCATCACATCCATCCATCACATCCATCCATCGCATCCGCCCATAACATCCATCCATCACATCCATCCATCACATCCATTCATCACATTCATTCATCACATCCATTCATCACATCCATCACATCACATCCATCACATCACATCCAGCACATCCATCCATCCATCCATTACATCTATCCATTCATTACATCCATCAATTCATTACATCCATCCAGTCATTACATCCATCCATCCATTACATCTATCCATTCATTAATTCCATTCATCCATTACATCCATCCATTACACCCATCCATCCATTACATCCATCCATCCATCCATCCATTACATCCATCCATCCATCCATCCACTACAACCATTACATCCATCCATTACATCCATTACATTCATTCATTACATCCATTACATCCATCCATTACATCCATCCATTACATCCATTATATCCATCCATTACATCCATTACATTCATCCATTACATCCATCAATTACATCCATCCATTACATCCATCCAGCCATCCATCACATCACATCCATCACATCAATCACATCACATCCATCACATCACTTCCATCCCATCACATCCATCACGTCACATCCATCAGGTCACATCCATCGCGTCACATCCTTCACGTCACATCCATCACATCACATCCATCACATCACATCCAACACATCCATCCATGACATCCATCCATGACATCCATCCATGACATCCATCCATGACATCCATCCATTGAATCCATCCATCACATCACATCCATCACAGCACATCCATCACATCACATCCATCCATCACATCCATCCATCACATCCATCCACGACATCCATCCATCACATCCATCCATGACATCCATCCATGACACCCATCCATCACATCCATCCGTCACATCCACCCATCACATCCATCCTTCACATCCATCCATCCATCACATCCATCCATCCACCACATCACATTCTTCAAATCACATTCATCACATCACATCCATCTCATCCATCACGTCACATGCATCACGTCACATCCATCACGTCACATCCATCCATCACATCTATCCATCCATCACATCCATCCATCCATCACATCCATCCACCGCATCCATCCGTCACATCCATCCATGACATCCATCCATGACACCCATCCATCACATCCATCCATCACATCCATCCGTCCATCACATCACATCCATAAAATCACGTCCATCCCTTCACATCCATCACATTCATCACATCCATCACATCACATCCATCACATCCAACACATCCATCACATCACATCCATCACATCACATCCAAGACATCACATCCATGACATCCATCCATGACATCCATCACATCCATCCATCCATCACATCCATCCATCACATCCATCCATCACATCCATTCATCACATCTATCACATCACATCCATCACATCACATCCATCCATCACATCACATCCATCACAGCACATCCATCACATCACATCCATCACATCTATCCATCCATCACATCCATCCATCCATCCATCCATCCATCACGTCCATCCACCACATCCATCCATCACATCCATCCATGACATCCATTCATGACACTCATCCATCACATCCATCCATACATCACATTAATCCATCACATCCATCCATCACATCCATCCATTACATCCATCCATCACATCCATCCATCACATCCATTCATCACATCCATCCATCCACCACATCACATCCATCAAATCACATCCATCCCATCAAATCCATCACATCACATCCATCCATCCATGAAATCCATCCCTGTCATCCATCACATCACATCCATCTCATCCATCACGTCACATGCATCACGTCACATCCATCACGTCACATCCATCCATCCATCACATCCATCCCTCTCATCCATCACATCACATCCATCTCATCCATCACGTCTCATGCATCACGTCACATCCATCACGTCACATCGTTCACGTCACAGCCATCCATCAGATCTATCTATCCATCACATCCATCCATCACATCACATCCATCACATCACATCCATCACATCACATCACATCCATCACATCACATCCATCACATCTATCCATCCATCCATTATATCCATCCATTACATCTATCCATTACATCCATCCATCCATCTAATACATCCATCCATCCATCCTTTACATCGATCTATCCATCCATTACATCCATCCATCCATCCATACATCTATCCATCCATTACATCCATCCATTCGTTACATCCATCCAGTCATTACATCCATCCATCCATTACATCCATCCATTCATTAATTCCATTCATCCATTACATCCATCCATCCATTACACCTATCCATCCATTACATCCATCCATAACATCCATTAGATTCATTCATTACATCCATTACATATATCCATTACATCCATCCATTATATCCATCCATTACATTCATCCATTACATCCATCAATTACATCCATCCATTACATCCATCCATCCATCACATCACATCCATCACATCACTTCCATCCCATCACATCCATCACATCACATCCATCACATCATATGCATCACATCCATCCATCACGTCCATCCATGACATCCATCCGTGACATCCATCACATCCATCCATCACATCCATTCATCGCATCCATTCACCACATCTATCCATCACATCACATCCATCACATCCATCAAATCCCATCCATCACATCACATCCATCACATCACATCCATCACATTCATCACATCACATCCATCCATCACATCCATCCCTCTCATCCATCACATCACATCCATCACGTCACATCCATCACGTCACATCCATCAGGTCACATCCATCGCGTCACATCCTTCACGTCACATCCATCACATCACATCCATCACATCACATCCAACACATCCATCCATGACATCCATCCATGACATCCATCCATGACATCCATCCATGACATCCATCCATTGCATCCATCCATCACATCACATCCATCACAGCACATCCATCACATCACATCCATCCATCACATCCATCCATCACATCCATCCACGACATCCATCCATCACATGCATCCATGACATCCATCCATGACACCCATCCATCACATCCATCCATCACATCCATCCATCACATCCATCCTTCACATCCATCCATCCATCACATCCATCCATCCACCACATCACATTCTTCAAATCACATCCATCACATCACATCCATCGCATCACATCCATCTCATCCATCACGTCACATGCATCACGTCACATCCATCACGTCACATCCATCCATCACATCTATCTATCCATCACATCCATCCATCCATCACATCCATCCACCACATCCATCCGTCACATCCATCCATGATATCCATCCATGACATCCATCCATGACACCCATCCATCACATCCATCCATCACATCCATCCATCCATCACATCACATCCATCAAATCACGTCCATCCCTTCACATCCATCACATTCATCACATCCATCACATCACATCCATCACATCACATCCATCACATCCAACACATCCATCACATCACATCCATCACATCACATCCATGACATCACATCCATGACATCCATCCATGACATCCATCACATCCATCCATCCATCACATCCATCCATCACATCCATCCATCACATCCATTCATCACATCCATCACATCACATCCATCAGATCCCATCCATCACATCACATCCATCACATCACATCCATCACATCACGTCCATCACATCGCATCTATCACATAACATCCATCACATCACATCCATCCATCACATCACATCCATCACAGCACATCCATCACATCACATCCATCACATCTATCCATCCATCACATCCATCCATCCATCCATCCATCACGTCCATCCACCACATCCATCCATCACATCCATCCATGACATCCATTCATGACACTCATCCATCACATCCATCCATCCATCACATTAATCCATCACATCCATCCATCACATCCATCCATTACATCCATCCATCACATCCATCCATCACATCCATTCATCACATTTATTCATCACACCCATTCATCACATCCATCCATCCACCACATCACATCCATCAAATCACATCCATCCCATCACATCTATCACACCACATCCATCCATCCATGAAATCCATCCCTCTCATCCATAACATCACATCCATCTCATCCATCACGTCACATGCATCACGTCACATCCATCACGTCACATCCATCCATCCATCACATCCATCCCTCTCATCCATCACATCACATCCATCTCATCCATCACGTCTCATGCATCACGTCACATCCATCACGTCACATCCTTCACGTCACATCCATCCATCAGATCTATCTATCCATCACATCCATCCACCACATCCATCCGTGACATCCATCCATCACATCCATCCATCCATCACATCCATCCATCATGTCCATTCATCACATCCATCCACCACATCACATCCATCATATCCATCAAATCACTTCCATCACATCACATACATCAAATCCATCACATCACATCCGCCACACCACATCCATCACATCACATCCATCACATCACATCCATCCATCTCATCCATCCATCCATCATATCCATCCATCACATCCATCCATCACAGCCATCCATCACATCCATCCATCCATCACATCCATCCACCACATCCATCCATCACATCCACCCATCACATCCATCCATCCATGACATCCATCACATCCATCCATCAAATCCATTAATCACATCCATCCATCACATCCATCCATAACATCCATTCATAACATCCATTCACCACTTCAATCCATCACATCACATCCATCACATCCATCAAATCACATCCATCACATCCATCAAATCACATCCATCACATCCATCAAATCACATCCATCACAACCATCACATCACATCCATCACATCCAACACATCCATCACATCACATCCATCACATCACATCCATCCATCATATCCATCCATCTCATCCATCCATCCATGACATCCATCCATCACATCCATCCATCACAGCCATCCATCACATCCATCCATCCATCCATCGATCACATCCTACCACCACATCCATCCATCACATCCATCCATCACATCCATCCATCCATGACATCCATCCATCACATCCATTCATTACATCCATCCATCACATCCATCCATCACATCCATTCAGCACATCCATTCACCACTTCAATCCATCACATCACATCCATCAAATCACATTCATCACATCCATCACATCCATCACATCCATCACATCCAACACATCCATCACAACACATCCATCACATCTAACACATCCATCCATCACATCCATCCATGACATCCATCCATGACATCCATCCATCGCATCTGCCCATAACATCCATCCATGACATCCATCCATGACATCCATCCATCACATCCATTCATCACATCCATTCATCACATCCATCCATCACATCACATCCATCACGTCACAGCCATCCATCCATTATATCCATCCATTACATCCATCCATCCATCCATCCATTACATCCATCCATCCATCTATTATTACATCCATCCATCCATCCATTACATCCATCTATCCATCCATTACATCCATCCATCCATCCATTACTTCTATCCATCCATTACATCCATCCATTCATTACATCCATCCAGTCATTACATCCATCCATCCGTTACATCCATCTATCCATTAATTCCATACATACATTACATCCATCCATCCATTACATCCATCCATCCATTACACCCATCCATCCATTACATCCATCCATCCATCCATCCATCCATCCATCCATTACATCCGTTATATCCATCCATTACATCCTTTACATTCATCCATTACATCCATCAATTACATCCATCCATTACATCCATCCATCCATCCATCCATCCATCACATCACATCCATCACATCAATCACATCACTTCCATCCCAGCACATCCATCACATCCATCCATCACGTCCATCCATGACATCCATCCATGACATCCATCCCTGACATCCATCACATCCATCCATTACATCCATCACATCCATCCATCACATCCATCCATCACATCCACTCATCACATTCATTCATCACATCCACTCATCACATTCATTCATCACATCCATTGATCACATCCATCCATCACATCCATACATCACATGACATCCATCACATCACATCCATCACATCACATCACATCCATCACATCCATCCATCCATCCATTATATCCATCCATTACATCTATCCATTACATCCATCCATCCATCTATTACATCCATCCATCCATCCTTTACATCGATCTATCCACCCATTACATCCATCCATCCATCCATCCATACATCTATCCATCCATTACATCCATCCATTCCTTACATCCATCCAGTCATTACATCCATCCATCCATTACATCCATCCATTCATTAATTCCATTCATCCATTACATCCATCCATCCATTACACCTATCCATCCATTACATCCATCCATCCATCCATCCATCCATTACATCCATCCATCCATCCATCCATTACATCCATTACATCCATCCATAACATCCATTAGATTCATTCATTACATCCATTACATATATCCATTACATCCATCCATTATATCCATCCATTACATCCATCAATTACATCCATCCATTACATCCATCCATCCATCACATCACATCCATCACATCACTTCCATCCCATCACATCCATCACATCACATCCATCACATCATATGCATCACATCCATCCATCACGTCCATCCATGACATCCATCCGTGACATCCATCACATCCATCCATCACATCCATCAAATCACATCCATCACATCCATCAAATCACATCCATCACATCCAACACATCCATCACATCACATCCATCACATCACATCCATCCATCATATCCATCCATCTCATCCATCCATCATATCCATCCATCACATCCATCCATCCATCACAGCCATCCATCACATCCATCCATCCATCACATCCATCCATCCATCCATCCATCCATCACATCCATCCACCACATCCATCCATCACATCCATCTATCACATCCATCCATCCATGACATCCATCCATCACATCCATTCATCACATCCATCCATCACATCCATCCATCACATCCATTCATCACATCCATTCACCACTTCAATCCATCACATCACATCCATCAAATCACATCCATCACATCCATCACATCCATCACATCCAACACATCCATCACAACACATCCATCACATCTAACACATCCATCCATCACATCCATCCATGACATCCATCCATGACATCCATCCATCGCATCCGCCCATAACATCCATCCATTACATCCATCCATGACATCCATCCATCACATCCATTCATCACATCCATTCATCACATCCATCCATCACATCACATCCATCACGTCACAGCCATCCATCCATTATATCCATCCATTACATCCATCCATCCATCCATCCATTACATCCATCCATCCATCTATTATTACATCCATCCATCCATCCATTACATCCATCTATCCATCCATTACATCCATCCATCCATCCATTACTTCTATCCATCCATTACATCCATCCATTCATTACATCCATCCAGTCATTACATCCATCCATCCGTTACATCCATCTATCCATTAATTCCATTCATACATTACATCCATCCATCCATTACATCCATCCATCCATTACACCCATCCATCCATTACATCCATCCATCCATCCATCCATCCATTACATCCGTTATATCCATCCATTACATCCATTACATTCATCCATTACATCCATCAATTACATCCATCCATTACATCCATCCATCCATCCATCACATCACATCCATCACATCAATCACTGTTGTGTCCCCTTATTGCTTTTGTGTGTGTGCGCCCCCCGCGTCCTCCTCCTAACGACAGTTCGCATCCTCCTCCTAACGACCACTCAATCCTCCTCCTAACGACCACTCGCATCCTCCTCCTAACGACCACTTGCCCCTCGTCGCACGCTGTCGCCGGATGCCCCCCCACGGTGCGCCCCCGCACCCTCCTCCTGTTCTGGGAAGCCACTCCCTCCCGTGGACGCTTCTCCACTCCCTCCTTTCTTCGGGCGGCCAGTTCGGCTCCTGCCTCGGTCGACGCTGGTCGCACCCTCATCGGCTTTAAATAAACGAAGTCTTAAAGTACCGTGTGCGTCTTTCGCTGCATTCAACACAGCGACCGGACACGACAGTGGCGACGAGAAAGTGGATTCGACCCGCGCTACGCAACGCTATTGACAAGCCATGGCTACGCGAGGGTTTCCCAATCAGATACCAGAATTCAACGGCTCATCGTGGTCATCGTGGGTTGGACGCCTTCAGTTCTACTTTGAAGCTAACAACATCACAGACCCAGCCTTGAAGAGGGCCAACCTGCTGACGCTGTGCGGGGAGCAGACCTACGATACTGTCTGCGCCCTTATTCAGCCAAGCACACCAGCGGCAGTGTCTTACGACGACATCGTAAAAGCGCTGCAAAAGCACTACGACCCAAGGCCATCCGAGGTCTACAGCCGGGCTCGCTTCCAACGACGAGATCAACTGGGAGCAGAAACTGTGAGCGCCTACGTAGCCGCGCTCAAGAAGCTCGCTGCCGACTGCAATTTTGGAACGCTGTCGACAACAGCTACCGGGCAGGAGGGAGACGCAGCTTCTTCTGCTAACACCACCATGCTTCCCTTGGACGTGATGTTACGCGACAGATTTGTGTGCGGACTGAGTGACGAGTCACTGCAGCAGCGCCTGTTCGCTGAGGAGGACCTCACATTCAGCAAAGCTTACGACATCGCCGTTCGAGCGGAGAGCGCCGGTCACCAGCAGAGAGGGATTCGCCGGAACACCGAGCCGGTACACCAGACAAGCAACCAGGTGCGCAAGCCTTCTGTTGTTGTTAAATCGGTCAAAAAGGCACAACGCTGCTGGCGGTGTGACGACCAACACAACCCCCAGGGATGTCGATTCCAGTCAGCCACGTGTAATTTTTGCCACAAGCGAGGGCATATCGAAAGAGCATGCATTACGAAACGGAGACTTGCCAAGATAAAGTCACCTTCCCAGCCTAATCACAGCGTCAACGCCTCAGAGAATACGCCGCTATCTGATCTCCATGGAACAACATCAGCAACACCATCTGTGTTGTACGACCTGAACACCATGAATCTCGGCACGCGACCGAAGATTTTTACAGAAGTAAGCGTACATCACCAGCTGATTAAGTTCGAGGTGGACTCCGGCGCAGCCTGTACTCTGATCAGTGAGGACACGTTCCGAACTTCATGGCCATCTGACGCACCCGCCCTGCAACAAGACGACACGCACCTGCGAACGTGGTCAGGACAGAATCTGCCACTATTGGGCTCTGCCAACGTGCAGGTTAACTACAACGGCCAGACCCATACGCTACCTCTGCTTGTTGTGAAGGGCACAGGATCAAGCCTTCTAGGGAGAAATTGGTTTTCTCCACTAGGCGTGATGAAATGGAGTAAACATCAAAACGCCGATGCGCTAAGCCGTCTGCCACTAGACGCAACTGTTGACGAACCATTTCCACCAGGAGACGTTCTGATGTTCGAAGCACTGCCAGAACCTCCGCTTACAGCAGGCACAGTTGCAGCATCTACGCAGAAGTGCGCAGCTCTCCGGCTAGTTTACACAGCTGTTCAACAAGGCAACGTGCATAAACTCAAAGGGGACAACTTCGACGCTTACCGCAGGCGAGCTACAGAGTTGAGCACCCATCGCGGCTGCATCATATTTGGGTCCCGAGTTGTGATGCCGAGAGAACTACGCGCACAAGCTATGTCTCTCATCCACGCCGGACATCGGGGCATCGTTGCAATGAAAAAGTGTGCCAGAAGCTACATGTGGTGGCCTGGCATTGACAACGACATCGAAACAGTGGTGCGAGAATGCAAGCCTTGCCAGAGCAGCCGGAGCGCCCCGCCGAAAGCCCCTGTCCCAGAATGGGAAAAGCCAGACACACCATGGCACACACTGCACATTGATTTTGCAGGACCAATTGAGGGCTGCACTTTCCTTGTGGTTGTAGATGCCTACACAAAGTGGCTTGAGATAAGGCAAATGGGACAGACGACTTCGGCAGCAGTCATTGACAACCTCCGATCACTATTTGCAACGTTCGGCCTGCCGCGCAAGGTAGTGTCGGACAACGGAACACCGTTTGTGTCTGCGGAGATCCTCAAGTTTTATCGCGACAACGGGATCTCATCAGTTACATCGGCCCCCTACCACCCAGCGACAAACGGACAAGCCGAGCGCTACGTAGCCGAGCTAAAACGCGCCCTTGAAAGAGATCAGACAGGCTCGCTGCAGCGCCGCCTTGCGCGCTTTCTCTTCAAGCAGCACACGACGGTTCAGAGCACAACAGGCGAGACCCCCTCGAAAATGATGTTCGAGCGTGAAATGCGAACCCAGCTCACAGCCATCCTCCCCGAGCCAAAGGCAGAGACGTTCCGGGAAGAAAAAGCAATTCCGCGCTGCGGCACGCTTAATGAGGGGCAGCGCGTCCTCGCCCGACAGTTTCTGAAAAAGCCACGCTGGGAGGAAGCTACAATTGTCAGACGCATAGGCCTGCGCTCTTGGCTCGTCAACATACATGGCACAGTAGCACGCCGACATCTCAACCAGCTGCGTAGATTTACGACGCCGTCTGAGAGCTGTCCGCCAGCGGAGAGAACACGTGCACCATTTTCCCACATAGCCTGGCACCTCTTCCCGGAAGAAGAGACTTCGCCCAGGACAGACCCAGGAGACACAGCGAACAACAGCCAGCCTACAAGTGTTTCTCCCCCGAGCGCACAAAGCCAGCGCGCCTCCACGCGTGAGCGCCGACCCCCTGCACGATACCAGGCAACTTTCTAAGGGGGAAGGAAGTGTTGTGTCCCCTTATTGCTTTTGTGTGTGTGCGCCCCCCGCGTCCTCCTCCTAACGACAGTTCGCATCCTCCTCCTAACGACCACTCAATCCTCCTCCTAACGACCACTCGCATCCTCCTCCTAACGACCGCTTGCCCCTCGTCGCACGCTGTCGCCGGATGCCCCCCCACGGTGCGCCCCCGCACCCTCCTCCTGTTCTGGGAAGCCACTCCCTCCCGTGGACGCTTCTCCACTCCCTCCTTTCTTCGGGCGGCCAGTTCGGCTCCTGCCTCGGTCGACGCTGGTCGCACCCTCATCGGCTTTAAATAAACGAAGTCTTAAAGTACCGTGTGCGTCTTTCGCTGCATTCAACACAGCGACCGGACACGACAATCACATCACTTCCATCCCAGCACATCCATCACATCACATCCATCACATCATATCCATCACATCCATCCATCACGTCCATCCATGACATCCATCCATGACATCCATCCATGACATCCATCACATCCATCCATTACATCCATCACATCCATCCATCACATCCATCCATCACATCCACTCATCACATTCATTCATCACATCCATTCATCACATCCATCCATCACATCCATCCATACATCACATGACATCCATCACATCAGATCCATCACATCACATCACATCCATCACATCACATCCATCACATCCATCCATCCATCCATTATATCCATCCATTACATCTATCCATTACATCCATCCATCCATCTATTACATCCATCCATCCATCATTTACATCGATCTATCCATCCATTACATCCATCCATCCATCCATCCATCCATACATCTATCCATCCATTACATCCATCCATTCATTACATCCATCCAGTCATTACATCCATCCATCCATTACATCCATCCATTCATTAATTCCATTCATCCATTACATCCATCCATCCATTACACCTATCCATCCATTACATCCATCCATCCATCCATCCATTACATCCATCCATCCATCCATCCATTACATCCATCCATAACATCCATTAGATTCATTCATTACATCCATTACATATATCCATTACATCCATCCATTATATCCATCCATTACATTCATCCATTACATCCATCAATTACATCCATCCATTACATCCATCCATCCATCACATCACATCCATCACATCACTTCCATCCCATCACATCCATCACATCACATCCATCACATCATATGCATCACATCCATCCATCACGTCCATCCATGACATCCATCCGTGACATCCATCACATCCATCCATCACATCCATCCATCACATCCATTCATCACATCCATTCACCACATCTATCCATCACATCACATTGATCACATCCATCAAATCCCATCCATCACATCACATCCATCACATCACATCCATCACATTCATCACATCACATCCATCCATCACATCCATCCCTCTCATCCATCACATCACATCCATCACGTCACATCCATCGCGTCACATCCATCATGTCACATCCATCACGTCACATCCTTCACGTCAACTCCATCACGTCACATCCATCACGTCACATCCATCACATCAAATCCAACACATCCATCCATCACGTCCATCCATCACATCCATCCATCACATCCATCCATCAAATCCATTCATCACATCCATTCATCACATCCATCCATGACATCCATCACATCCATCCATCCATCACATCCACCCACCACATCCATCCATCACATCCATCCATGACATCCATCACATCACATCCATCAAATCACGTCCATCCCTTCACATACATCACATCACATCCATCACATTCATCACATCCATCACATCACATCCATCACATCACATCCATCACATCCAACACATCCATCACATCACATCCATCACATCACATCCATGACATCCATCCATGACATCCATCACATCCATCCATCACATCCATTCATCACATCCATTCACCACATCAATCCATCACATCACATCCATCACATCCATCAAATCACATCCATCAAATCACATCCATCACATCCATCAAATCACATCCATCACATCACATCACATCCATCACATCCAACACATCCATCACATCACATCCATCACATCACATCCATCCATCACATCTAACACATCCATCCATCACATCCATCCATCGCATCCGTCCATAACATCCATCCATCACATCCATCCACACATCCATCCATCACATCCATTCATCACATTCATTCATCACATCCATTCATCACATCCATCACATCACATCCATCACATCACATCCAGCACATCCATCCATCCATCCATTATATCCATCCATTACATCCATCCATTACATCCATCCATCCATCTATTACATCCATCCATCCATCCATTACATCGATCTATCCATCCATTACATCCATCCATCCATCCATGCATTACATCTATCCATCCATTACATCCATCAATTCATTACATCCATCCAGTCATTACATCCATCCATCCATTACATCTATCCATTCATTAATTCCATTCATCCATTAAATCCATCCATCCATTACATCCATCCATCCATTACACCCATCCATCCATTACATCCATCCATCCATCCATCCATTACATCCATCCATCCATCCATCCATTACAACCATTACATCCATCCATTACATCCATTACATTCATTCATTACATCCATTACATCCATCCATTACATCCATCCGTTACATCCATTATATCCATCCATTACATCCATTACATTCATCCATTACATCCATCAATTACATCCATCCATTACATCCATCCAGCCATCCATCACATCACATCCATCACATCAATCACATCACATCCATCACATCACTTCCATCCCATCACATCCATCACATCACATCCATCATATCATATCCATCACATCCATCCATCACATCCATCCATGACATCCATCCGTGACATCCATCACATCCATCCATCACATCCATCCATCACATCCATCCATCACATCCATTCATCACATCCATTCACCACATCCATCCATCACATCACATCCATCACATCACATCCATCACATCCATCCATCACATCCATCCATCACATCCATTCATCACATCCATTCACCACATCCATCCATGACATCCATCCATGACACCCATCCATCACATCCATCCATCACATCCATCCATCACATCCATCCTTCACATCCATCCATCCATCACATCCATCCATCCACCACATCACATTCTTCAAATCACATCCATCACATCACATCCATCACATCACATCCATCTCATCCATCACTTCACATGCATCACGTCACATCCATCACGTCACATCCATCCATCACATCTATCCATCCATCACATCCATCCATCCATCACATCCATCCACCCCATCCATCCGTCACATCCATCCATGACATCCATCCATGACATCCATCCATGACACCCATCCATCACATCCATCCATCACATCCATCCGTCCATCACATCACATCCATCAAATCACGTCCATCCCTTCACATCCATCACATTCATCACATCCATCACATCACATCCATCACATCACATCCATCACATCACATCCATCACATCCAACCCATCCATCACATCACATCCATCACATCACATCCATGACATCACATCCATGACATCCATCCATGACATCTATCACATCCATCCATCCATCACATCCATCCATCACATCCATCCATCACATCCATTCATCACCTCCATCACATCACATCCATCAGATCACATCCATCACATCACATCCATCACATCACATCCATCACATCACGTCCATCACATCGCATCTATCACATCACATCCATCACATCACATCCATCCATCACATCACATCCATCACAGCACATCCATCACATAACATCCATCACATCTATCCATCCATCACATCCATCCATCCATCCATCACGTCCATCCACCACATCCATCCATCACATCCATCCATGACATCCATTCATGACATTCATCCATCACATCCATCCATCCATCACATTAATCCATCACATCCATCCATCACATCCATCCATTACATCCATCCATCACATCCATCCATCACATCCATTCATCACATCCATTCATCACACCCATTCATCACATCCATCCATCCACCACATCACATCCATCAAATCACATCCATCCCATCACATCCATCACATCACATCCATCACATCACATCCATCCATCCATGAAATCCATCCCTCTCATCCATCACATCACATCCATCTCATCCATCACGTCACATGCATCACGTCACATCCATCACGTCACATCCATCCATCCATCACATCCATCCCTCTCATCCATCACATCACATCCATCTCATCCATCACGTCACATGCATCACGTCACATCCATCACGTCACATCGTTCACGTCACATCCATCCATCAGATCTATCTATCCATCACATCCATCCATCCATCACATCCATCCACCACATCCATCCGACATCCATCCATGACATCCATCCATCACATCCATCCATCCATGACATCCATCCATCACATCCATCCATCCATCACATCCATCCATCACGTCCATTCATCACATCCATCCATCACATCACATCCATCATATCCATCAAATCACTTCCATCACATCACATACATCAAATCCATCACATCACATCCGCCACACCACATCCATCACATCACATCCATCACATCACATCACATCCATCCATCTCATCCATCCATCCATCATATCCATCCATCACATCCATCCATCACAGCTATCCATCACATCCATCCATCCATCACATCCATCCACCACATCCATCCATCACATCCATCCATCCATCACATCCATCCATCCATGACATCCATCACATCCATCCATCACATCCATCCATCACATCCATCCAGCACATCCATTCATCACATCCATTCACCACTTCAATCCATCACATCACATCCATCACATCCATCAAATCACATCCATCACATCCAACACATCACATCCATCACATCCAACACATCCATCACATCACATCCATCACATCACATCCATCCATCATATCCATCCATCTCATCCATCCATCATATCCATCCATCACATCCATTCATCACATCCATTCACCACATCCATCCATGACATCCATCCATGACACCCATCCATCACATCCATCCATCACATCCATCCATCACATCCATCCTTCACATCCATCCATCCATCACATCCATCCATCCACCACATCACATTCTTCAAATCACATCCATCACATCACATCCATCACATCACATCCATCTCATCCATCACTTCACATGCATCACGTCACATCCATCACGTCACATCCATCCATCACATCTATCCATCCATCACATCCATCCATCCATCACATGCATCCACCACATCCATCCGTCACATCCATCCATGACATCCATCCATGACATCCATCCATGACACCCATCCATCACATCCATCCATCACATCCATCCGTCCATCACATCACATCCATCAAATCACGTCCATCCCTTCACATCCATCACATTCATCACATCCATCACATCACATCCATCACATCGAACCCATCCATCACATCACATCCATCACATCACATCCATGACATCACATCCATGACATCCATCCATGACATCTATCACATCCATCCATCCATCACGTCCATCCATCACATCCATCCATCACATCCATTCATCACATCCATCACATCACATCCATCAGATCACATCCATCACATCACATCCATCACATCACATCCATCACATCACGTCCATCACATCGCATCTATCACATCACATCCATCACATCACATCCATCCATCACATCACATCCATCACAGCACATCCATCACATAACATCCATCACATCTATCCATCCATCACATCCATCCATCCATCCATCACGTCCATCCACCACATCCATCCATCACATCCATCCATGACATCCATTCATGACACTCATCCATCACATCCATCCATCCATTACATTAATCCATCACATCCATCCATCACATCCATCCATTACATCCATCCATCACATCCATCCATCACATCCATTCATCACATCCATTCATCACACCCATTCATCACATCCATCCATCCACCACATCACATCCATCAAATCACATCCATCCCATCATATCCATCACATCACATCCATCACATCACATCCATCCATCCATGAAATCCATCCCTCTCATCCATCACATCACATCCATCTCATCCATCACGTCACATGCATCACGTCACATCCATCACGTCACATCCATCCATCCATCACATCCATCCCTCTCATCCATCACATCACATCCATCTCATCCATCACGTCACATGCATCACGTCACATCCATCACGTCACATCGTTCACGTCACATCCATCCATCAGATCTATCTATCCATCACATCCATCCATCCATCACATCCATGCACCACATCCATCCGACATCCATCCATGACATCCATCCATCACATCCATCCATCCATGACATCCATCCATCACATCCATCCATCCATCCATCACATCCATCCATCACGTCCATTCATCACATCCATCCATCACATCACATCCATCATATCCATCAAATCACTTCCATCACATCACATACATCAAATCCATCACATCACATCCGCCACACCACATCCATCACATCACATCCATCACATCACATCACATCCATCCATCTCATCCATCCATCCATCATATCCATCCATCACATCCATCCATCACAGCCATCCATCACATCCATCCATCCATCACATCCATCCACCACATCCATCCATCACATCCATCCATCCATCACATCCATCCATCCATGACATCCATCACATCCATCCATCACATCCATCCATCACATCCATCCAGCACATCCATTCATCACATCCATTCACCACTTCAATCCATCACATCACATCCATCACATCCATCAAATCACATCCATCACATCCAACACATCACATCCATCACATCCAACACATCCATCACATCACATCCATCACATCACATCCATCCATCATATCCATCCATCTCATCCATCCATCATATCCATCCATCACATCCATCCATCACAGCCATCCATCACATCCATCCATCCATCACATCCATCCACCACATCCATCCATCACATCCATCCATCCATCACATCCATCCATCCATGACATCCATCACATCCATCCATCACATCCATCCATCACATCCATCCAGCACATCCATTCATCACATCCATTCACCACTTCAATCCATCACATCACATCCATCACATCCATCAAATCACATCCATCACATCCAACACATCCATCACATCACATCCATCACATCACATCCATCCATCATATCCATCCATCTCATCCATCCATCATATCCATCCATCACATCCATCCATCACAGCCATCCATCACATCCATCCATCCATCACATCCATCCATCCATCCATCACATCCATCCACCACATCCATCCATCACATCCATCCATCACATCCATCCATCACATCCATCCATGACATCCATCCATGACACCCATCCATCACATCCATCCATCACATCCATCCGTCCATCACATCACATCCATCAAATCACGTCCCTTCACATCCATCACATCACATCCATCACATCACATCCATCACATCCAACCCATCCATCACATCACATCCATCACATCACATCCATGACATCACATCCATGACATCCATCCATGACATCTATCACATCCATCCATCCATCACATCCATCCATCACATCCATCCATCACATCCATTCATCACATCCATCACATCACATCCATCAGATCACATCCATCACATCACATCCATCACATCACATCCATCACATCACGTCCATCACATCGCATCTATCACATCACATCCATCACATCACATCCATCCATCACATCACATCCATCACAGCACATCCATCACATAACATCCATCACATCTATCCATCCATCACATCCATCCATCCATCCATCACGTCCATCCACCACATCCATCCATCACATCCATCCATGACATCCATTCATGACACTCATCCATCACATCCATCCATCCATCACATTAATCCATCACATCCATCCATCACATCCATCCATTACATCCATCCATCACATCCATCCATCACATCCATTCATCACATCCATTCATCACACCCATTCATCACATCCATCCATCCACCACATCACATCCATCAAATCACATCCATCCCATCATATCCATCACATCACATCCATCACATCACATCCATCCATCCATGAAATCCATCCCTCTCATCCATCACATCACATCCATCTCATCCATCACGTCACATGCATCACGTCACATCCATCACGTCACATCCATCCATCCATCACATCCATCCCTCTCATCCATCACATCACATCCATCTCATCCATCACGTCACATGCATCACGTCACATCCATCACGTCACATCGTTCACGTCACATCCATCCATCAGATCTATCTATCCATCACATCCATCCATCCATCACATCCATCCACCACATCCATCCGACATCCATCCATGACATCCATCCATCACATCCATCCATCCATCCATCACATCCATCCATCACGTCCATTCATCACATCCATCCATCACATCACATCCATCATATCCATCAAATCACTTCCATCACATCACATACATCAAATCCATCACATCACATCCGCCACACCACATCCATCACATCACATCCATCACATCACATCACATCCATCCATCTCATCCATCCATCCATCATATCCATCCATCACATCCATCCATCACAGCCATCCATCACATCCATCCATCCATCACATCCATCCACCACATCCATCCATCACATCCATCCATCCATCCATCACATCCATCCATCCATGACATCCATCACATCCATCCATCACATCCATCCATCACATCCATCCAGCACATCCATTCATCACATCCATTCACCACTTCAATCCATCACATCACATCCATCACATCCATCAAATCACATCCATCACATCCAACACATCACATCCATCACATCCAACACATCCATCACATCACATCCATCACATCACATCCATCCATCATATCCATCCATCTCATCCATCCATCATATCCATCCATCACATCCATCCATCACAGCCATCCATCACATCCATCCATCCATCACATCCATCCACCACATCCATCCATCACATCCATCCATCCATCACATCCATCCATCCATGACATCCATCACATCCATCCATCACATCCATCCATCACATCCATCCAGCACATCCATTCATCACATCCATTCACCACTTCAATCCATCACATCACATCCATCACATCCATCAAATCACATCCATCACATCCAACACATCCATCACATCACATCCATCCATCATATCCATCCATCTCATCCATCCATCATATCCATCCATCACATCCATCCATCACAGCCATCCATCACATCCATCCATCCATCCATCACATCCATCCATCCATGACATCCATCACATCCATCCATCACATCCATTCATCACATCCATCCGTCACATCCATCCATCACATCCATTCATCACATCCATTCACCACTTCAATCCATCAAATCACATCCATCAAATCACATCCATCACATCCATCACATCCATCACATCCAACACATCCATCACAACACATCCATCACATCTAACACATCCATCCATCACATCCATCCATGACATCCATCCATGACATCCATCCATCGCATCCGCCCATAACATCCATCCATGACATCCATCCATCACATCCATTCATCACATCCATTCATCACATCCATCCATCACATCACATCCATCACGTCACAGCCATCCATCCATTATATCCATCCATTACATCCATCCATCCATCCATCCATCCATTACATCCATCCATCCATCTATTATTACATCCATCCATCCATCCATTACATCCATCTATCCATCCATTACATCCATCCATCCATCCATTACTTCTATCCATCCATTACATCCATCCATTCATTACATCCATCCAGTCATTACATCCATCCATCCGTTACATCCATCTATCCATTAATTCCATTCATACATTACATCCATCCATCCATTACATCCATCCATCCATTACACCCATCCATCCATTACATCCATCCATCCATCCATCCATTACATCCGTTATATCCATCCATTACATCCATTACATTCATCCATTACATCCATCAATTACATCCATCCATTACATCCATCCATCCATCCATCACATCACATCCATCACATCAATCACATCACTTCCATCCCAGCACATCCATCACATCACATCCATCACATCATATCCATCACATCCATCCATCACGTCCATCCATGACATCCATCCATGACATCCATCACATCCATCCATTACATCCATCACATCCATCCATCACATCCATCCATCACATCCACTCATCACATTCATTCATCACATCCATTCATCACATCCATCCATCACATCCATCCATACATCACATGACATCCATCACATCATATCCATCACATCACATCACATCCATCACATCACATCCATCACATCCATCCATCCATCCATTATATCCATCCATTACATCTATCCATTACATCCATCCATCCATCTATTACATCCATCCATCCATCCTTTACATCGATCTATCCATCCATTACATCCATCTTCCATCCATCCATACATCTATCCATCCATCACGTCACATCCATCCATCACATCCATCCATCCATCACATCCATCCACCACATCCATCCGTCACATCCATCCATGACATCCATCCATGACATCCATCCATGACACCCATCCATCACATCCATCCATCACATCCATCCGTCCATCACATCACATCCATCAAATCACGTCCCTTCACATCCATCACATTCATCACATCCATCACATCACATCCATCACATCACATCCATCACATCCAACCCATCCATCACATCACATCCATCACATCACATCCATCCATCCATCACATCCATCCATCACATCCATCCATCACATCCATTCATCACATCCTTCACATCACATCCATCAGATCACATCCATCACATCACATCCATCACATCACATCCATCACATCACGTCCATCACATCGCATCTATCACATCACATCCATCCATCACATCACATCCATCACAGCACATCCATCACATCACATCCATCACATCTATCCATCCATCACATCCATCCATCCATCCATCCATCACGTCCATCCACCACATCCATCCATCACATCCATCCATGACATCCATTCATGACACTCATCCATCACATCCATCCATCCATCACATTAATCCATCACATCCATCCATCACATCCATCCATTACATCCATCCATCACATCCATCCATCACATCCATTCATCACACCCATTCATCACATCCATCCATCCACCACATCACATCCATCAAATCACATCCATCCCATCACATCCATCACATCACATCCATCGCATCACATCCATCCATCCATGAAATCCATCCCTCTCATCCATCACATCACATCCATCTCATCCATCACGTCACATGCATCACGTCACATCCATCACGTCACATCCATCACGTCACATCCATCCATCCATCACATCCATCCCTCTCATCCATCACATCAAATCCATCTCATCCATCACGTCTCATGCATCACGTCACATCCATCACGTCACATCGTTCACGTCACAGCCATCCATCAGATCTATCTATCCATCACATCCATCCATCACATCACATCACATCCATCACATCACATCACATCCATCACATCACAACCATCACATCTATCCATCCATCCATTATATCCATCCATTACATCTATCCATTACATCCATCCATCCATCTATTACATCCATCCATCCATCCTTTACATCGATCTATCCATCCATTACATCCATCCATCCATCCATCCATTACATCTATCCATCCATTACATCCATCAATTCATTACATCCATCCAGTCATTACATCCATTTATCCATTACATCTATCCATTCATTAATTCCATTCATCCATTACATCCATCCATAAATTACATCCATCCATCCATTACACCCATCCATCCATTACATCCATCCATCCATCCATCCATCCATAACATCCATTAGATTCATTCATTACATCCATTACATATATCCATTACATCCATCCATTATATCCATCCATTACATTCATCCATTACATCCATCAATTACATCCATCCATTACATCCATCCATCCATCACATCACATCCATCACATCACTTCCATCCCATCACATCCATCACATCACATCCATCACATCATATGCATCACATCCATCCATCACGTCCATCCATGACATCCATCCGTGACATCCATCACATCCATCCATCACATCCATTCATCACATCCATTCACCACATCTATCCATCACATCACATCCATCACATCCATCAAATCCCATCCATCATATCACATCCATCACATCACATCCATCACATTCATCACATCACATCCATCCATCACATCCATCCCTCTCATCCATCACATCACATCCATCACGTCACATCCATCACGTCACATCCATCAGGTCACATCCATCGCGTCACATCCTTCACGTCACATCCATCACATCACATCCATCACATCACATCCAACACATCCATCCATGACATCCATCCATGACATCCATCCATGACATCCATCCATTGCATCCATCCATCACATCACATCCATCACAGCACATCCATCACATCACATCCATCCATCACATCCATCCATCACATCCATCCACGACATCCATCCATCACATCCATCCATGACATCCATCCATGACACCCATCCATCACATCCATCCATCACATCCATCCATCACATCCATCCTTCACATCCATCCATCCATCACATCCATCCATCCACCACATCACATTCTTCAAATCACATCCATCACATCACATCCATCACATCACATCCATCTCATCCATCACGTCACATGCATCACGTCACATCCATCACGTCACATCCATCCATGACATCTATCCATCCATCACATCCATCCATCCATCACATCCATCCACCACATCCATCCGTCACATCCATCCATGACATCCATCCATGACATCCATCCATGACACCCATCCATCACATCCATCCATCACATCCATCCATCCATCACATCACATCCATCAAATCACATCCATCCCTTCACATCCATCACATTCATCACATCCATCACATCACATCCATCACATCCAACACATCCATCACATCACATCCATCACATCACATCCATGACATCACATCCATGACATCCATCCATGACATCCATCACATCCATCCATCCATCACATCCATCCATCACATCCATTCATCACATCCATCACATCACATCCATCAGATCACATCCATCACATCACATCCATCACATCACATCCAACACATCACGTCCATCACATCGCATCTATCACATCACATCCATCACATCACATCCATCCATCACATCACATCCATCACAGCACATCCATCACATCACATCCATCACATCTATCCATCCATCACATCCATCCATCCATCCATCCATCACGTCCATCCACCACATCCATCCATCACATCCATCCATGACATCCATTCATGACACTCATCCATCACATCCATCCATCCATCACATTAATCCATCACATCCATCCATCACATCCATCCATTACATCCATCCATCACATCCATTCATCACACCCATTCATCACATTCATCCATCCACCACATCACATCCATCAAATCACATCCATCCCATCACATCTATCACATCACATCCATCCATCCATGAAATCCATCCCTCTCATCCATCACATCACATCCATCTCATCCATCACGTCACATGCATCACGTCACATCCATCACGTCACATCCATCCCTCTCATCCATCACATCACATCCATCTCATCCATCACGTCTCATGCATCACGTCACATCCATCACGTCACATCCTTCACGTCACATCCATCCATCAGATCTATCTATCCATCACATCCATCCATCCATCACATCCATCCACCACATCCATCCGTGACATCCATCCATGACATCCATCCATCACATCCATCCATCCATCACATCCATCCATCACGTCCATTCATCACATCCATCCATCACATCACATCCATCATATCCATCAAATCACTTCCATCACATCACATACATCAAATCCATCACATCACATCTGCCACACCACATCCATCACATCACATCCATCACATCACATCACATCCATCCATCTCATCCATCCATCCATCCATCCATCATATCCATCCATCACATCCATCCATCACAGCCATCCATCGCATCCATCCATCCATCACATCCATCCACCACATCCATCCATCACATCCACCCATCACATCCATCCATCCATGACATCCATCACATCCATCCATCAAATCCATTCATCACATCCATCCATAACATCCATTCATAACATCCATTCACCACTTCAATCCATCACATCACATCCATCACATCTATCAAATCACATCCATCACATCCATCAAATCACATCCATCACATCCATCAAATCACACCCATCACAACCATCACATCACATCCATCACATCCAACACATCCATCACATCACATCCATCACATCACATCCATCCATTCATCATATCCATCCATCTCATCCATCCATCCATGACATCCATCCATCACATCCATCCATCACAGCCATCCACCACATCCATCCATCCATCACATCCATCCATCCATCCATCCATCCATCACATCCTACCACCACATCCATCCATCACATCCATCCATCACATCCATCCATCCATGACATCCATCCATCACATCCATTCATCACATCCATCCATCACATCCATCCATCACATCCATTCATCACATCCATTCACCACTTCAATCCATCACATCACATCCATCAAATCACATCCATCACATCCATCACATCCATCACATCCATCACATCCAACACATCCATCACAACACATCCATCACATCTAACACATCCATCCATCACATCCATCCATGACATCCATCCATGACATCCATCCATCGCATCCGCCCATAACATCCATCCATGACATCCATCCATGACATCCATCCATCACATCCATTCATCACATCCATTCATCACATCCATCCATCACATCACATCCATCATGTCACAGCCATCCATCCATTATATCCATCCATTACATCCATCCATCCATTACATCCATCCATCCATCTATTATTACATCCATCCATCCATCCATTACATCCATCTATCCATCCATTACATCCATCCATCCATCCATTACTTCTATCCATCCATTACATCCATCCATTCATTACATCCATCCAGTCATTACATCCATCCATCCGTTACATCCATCTATCCACTAATTCCATTCATACATTACATCCATCCATCCATTACATCCATCCATCCATTACACCCATCCATCCATTACATCCATCCATCCATCCATCCATCCATTACATCCATCCATGACATCCATCCATGACATCCATCACATCCATCCATTACATCCATCACATCCATCCATCACATCCATCCATCACATCCACTCATCACATTCATTCATCACATCCATTCATCACATCCATCCATCACATCCATCCATACATCACATGACATCCATCACATCAGATCCATCACATCATATCACATCCATCACATCACATCCATCACATCCATCCATCCATCCATTATATCCATCCATTACATCTATCCATTACATCCATCCATGACATCCATCCATGACATCCATCCATCGCATCCGCCCATAACATCCATCCATGACATCCATCCATGACATCCATCCATCACATCCATTCATCACATCCATTCATCACATCCATCCATCACATCACATCCATCACGTCACAGCCATCCATCCATTATATCCATCCATTACATCCATCCATCCATCCATCCATTACATCCATCCATCCATCTATTATTACATCCATCCATCCATCCATTACATCCATCTATCCATCCATTACATCCATCCATCCATCCATTACTTCTATCCATCCATTACATCCATCCATTCATTACATCCATCCAGTCATTACATCCATCCATCCGTTACATCCATCTATCCATTAATTCCATTCATACATTACATCCATCCATCCATTACATCCATCCATCCATTACACCCATCCATCCATTACATCCATCCATCCATCCATCCATCCATTACATCCATCCATGACATCCATCCATGACATCCATCACATCCATCCATTACATCCATCACATCCATCCATCACATCCATCCATCACATCCACTCATCACATTCATTCATCACATCCATTCATCACATCCATCCATCACATCCATCCATACATCACATGACATCCATCACATCAGATCCATCACATCATATCACATCCATCACATCACATCCATCACATCCATCCATCCATCCATTATATCCATCCATTACATCTATCCATTACATCCATCCATCCATCTATTACATCCATCCATCCATCCTTTACATCGATCTACCCATCCATTACATCCATCCATCCATCCATCCATCCATACATCTATCCATCCATTACATCCATCCATTCATTACATCCATCCAGTCATTACATCCATCCATCCATTACATCCACCCATTCATTAATTCCATTCATCCATTACATCCATCCATCCATTACACCTATCCATCCATTACATCCATCCATCCATCCATCCATCCATTACATCCATCCATCCATCCATCCATTACATCCATTACATCCATCCATAACATCCATTAGATTCATTCATTACATCCATTACATATATACATTACATCCATCCATTATATCCATCCATTACATTCATCCATTACATACATCAATTACATCCATCCATTACATCCATCCATCCATCACATCGCATCCATCACATCACTTCCATCCCATCACATCCATCACATCACATCCATCACATCATATGCATCACATCCATCCATCACGTCCATCCATGACATCCATCCGTGACATCCATCACATCCATCCATCACATCCATCCATCACATCCATTCATCACATCCATCCATCACATCCATCCATTACATCCATTCATCACATCCATTCACCACATCTATCCATCACATCACATTCATCACATCCATCAAATCCCATCCATCACATCACATCCATCACATCACATCCATCACATTCATCACATCACATCCATCCATCACATCCATCCCTCTCATCCATCACATCACATCCATCACGTCACATCCATCGCGTCACATCCATCATGTCACATCCATCACGTCAGATCCTTCACGTCAACTCCATCACGTCACATCCATCACGTCACATCCATCACATCAAATCCATCACATCCATCCATCACATCCATCCATCACATCCATCCATCACATCCATCCATCAAATCCATTCATCACATCCATTCATCACATCCATCCATGACATCCATCACATCCATCCATCCATCACATCCACCCACCACATCCATCCATCACATCCATTCATGACATCCATCACATCACATCCATCAAATCACGTCCATCCCTTCACATACATCACATCACATCCATCACATTCATCACATCCATCACATCACATCCATCACATCCATCACATCACATCCATCACATCCAACACATCCATCACATCACATCCATCACATCACATCCATGACATCCATCCATGACATCCATCACATCCATCCATCACATCCATTCATCACATCCATTCACCACATCAATCCATCACATCCATCAAATCACATCCATCAAATCACATCCATCACATCACATCACATCCATCACATCCAACACATCCATCACATCACATCCATCACATCACATCCATCCATCACATCTAACACATCCATCCATCACATCCATCCATCACATCCATCCATCGCATCCGCCCATAACATCCATCCATCACATCCATCCATCACATCCATTCATCACATTCATTCATCACATCCATTCATCACATCCATCACATCACATCCATCACATCACATCCAGCACATCCATCCATCCATCCATCCATCCATTAGATCCATCCATTACATCCATCCATTACATCCATCCATCCATCTATTACATCCATCCATCCATCTATTACATCGATCTATCCATCCATTACATCCATCCATCCATCCATGCATTACATCTATCCATCCATTACATCCATCAATTCATTACATCCATCCAGTCATTACATCCATCCATCCATTACATCCATCCATTCATTAATTCCATTCATCCATTACATCCATCCATCCATTACATCCATCCATCCATTACATCCATCCATCCATCCATCCATTACATCCATTACATCCATCCATTACATCCATTACATTCATTCATTACATCCATTACATCCATCCATTTCATCCATCCATTACATCCACTATATCCATCCATTACATCCATTACATTCATCCATTACATCCATCAATTACATCCATCTATTACATCCATCCATCACATCACATCCATCACATCAATCACATCACATCCATCACATCACTTCCATCCCATCACATCCATTACATCACATCACATCCATCACATCATATCCATCACATCCATCCATCACGTCCATCCATGACATCCATCACATCCATCCATCACATCCATCCATCACATCCATCCATCTCATCCATTCATCACATCCATTCACCACATCCATCCATCACATCACATCCATCACATCACATCAATCACATCACATCCATCACATCACATCACATCCATCCATCACATCCATCCCTCTCATCCATCACATCACATCCATCACGTCACATCCATCACGTCACATCCATCACGTCACATTCATCACGTCACATCCTTCACGTCAATTCCATCACGTCACATCCATCACGTCACATGCATCACATCAAATCCAACACATCCATCCATCACATCCATCCATCACATCCATTCATCAAATCCATTCATCACATCCATCCATGACATCCATCACATCCATCCATCCATCACATCCATCCATGACATCCATCACATCCATCCATCACATCCATCCTTCACATCCATTTACCACATCCATTCACCACATCCATCCATCACATCCCATCCATCACATCACATTCATCATATCCAACAAATCACTTCCATCACATCACATCCATCATATCCATCACATCACATCCATCACATCACATCCATCACATCCATCCATCACATCCATCCCTCTCATCTATCACATCCGTCACATCACATCCAACACATCCATCCATCACATCCATCCATCACATCCATCCATCACATCCATCCATGACATGCATCCATCGCATCCATTACATCCATCCATTACATCCATCCATCCATTACATTCATCCACCCATTACATCCATCCATCCATTACATCCATTACATCCATCCATTACATCCATTACATCCATCCATTACATCCATTACATTCATCCAACACATCAATAAATTACATCCATCCATGCATCACATCACATCCATCGCATCACATCCATCACATCACATCCATCACATACTTCCATCACATCAAATCCATCACATCACATCCATCACAGCACATCCATCACATCACATCCATCACATCACATCCATCACATCCATCACATCACATCCATCAAATCACATCGATCACATCACATCCATCATATCACATCACATCACATCCATCACATCACATCCATCACATCACATCCATCACATCAAATCACATCCATCACATCACATCCATCATATCACATCCATCCATCACATCACATCCATCACATCAAATCACATCACATCACATCCATCATATCACATCCATCACATCAAATCACATCCATCACATCACATCCATCACATCACATCCATCACATCACATCCATCACATCACGTCCATCACATCGCATCTATCACATCACATCCATCACATCACATCCATCCATCAATTCACATCCATCACAGCACATCCATCACATCACATCCATCACATCTATCCATCCATCACATCCATCCATCCATCCATCCATCACGTCCATCCACCACATCCATCCATCACATCCATCCATGACATCCATTCATGACACTCATCCATCACATCCATCCATCCATCACATTAATCCATCACATCCATCCATCACACCCATCCATCACATCCATTCATCACACCCATTCATCACATCCATCCATCCACCACATCACATCCATCAAATCACATCCATCCCATCACATCCATCACATCACATCCATCGCATCACATCCATCCATCCATGAAATCCATCCCTCTCATCCATCACATCACATCCATCTCATCCATCACGTCACATGCATCACGTGACATCCATCACGTCACATCCATCACGTCACATCCATCCATCCATCACATCCATCCCTCTCATCCATCACATCACATCCATCTCATACATCACGTCTCATGCATCACGTCACATCCATCACGTCACATCGTTCACGTCACAGCCATCCATCAGATCTATCTATCCATCACATCCATCCATCACATCACATCCATCACATCACATCCATCACATCACATCACATCCATCACATCACATCCATCACATCTATCCATCCATCCATTATATCCATCCATTACATCTATCCATTACATCCATCCATCCATCTATTACATCCATCCATCCATCCATCCTTTACATCGATCTATCCATCCATTACATCCATCCATCCATCCATACATCTATCCATCCATTACATCCATCAATTCGTTACATCCATCCAGTCATTACATCCATCCATCCATTACATCCATCCATTCATTAATTCCATCCATCCATTACATCCATCCATCCATTACACCTATCCATCCATTACATCCATCCATCCATCCATCCATCCATTACATCCATCCATCCATCCATCCATCCATCCATTACATCCATCCATAACATCCATTAGATTCATTCATTACATCCATTACATATATCCATTACATCCATCCATTATATCCATCCATTACATTCATCCATTACATCCATCAATTACATCCATCCATTACATCCATCCATCCATCACATCACATCCATCACATCACTTCCATCCCATCACATCCATCACATCACATCCATCACATCATATGCATCACATCCATCCATCACGTCCATCCATGACATCCATCCGTGACATCCATCACATCCATCCATCACATCCATTCATCACATCCATTCACCACATCTATCCATCACATCACATCCATCACATCCATCAAATCCCATCCATCACATCACATCCATCACATCACATCCATCACATTCATCACATCACATCCATCCATCACATCCATCCCTCTCATCCATCACATCACATCCATCACGTCACATCCATCACGTCACATCCATCAGGTCACATCCATCGCGTCACATCCTTCACGTCACATCCATCACATCACATCCATCACATCACATCCAACACATCCATCCATGACATCCATCCATGACATCCATCCATGACATCCATCCATGACATCCATCCATTGCATCCATCCATCACATCACATCCATCACAGCACATCCATCACATCACATCCATCCATCACATCCATCCATCACATCCATCCACGACATCCATCCATCACATCCATCCATGACATCCATCCATGACACCCATCCATCACATCCATCCATCACATCCATCCATCACATCCACCCTTCACATCCATCCATCCATCACAACCATCCATCCACCACATCACATTCTTCAAATCACATCCATCACATCACATCCATCACATCACATCCATCTCATCCATCACGTCACATGCATCACGTCACATCCATCACGTCACATCCATCCATCACATCTATCCATCCATCACATCCATCCATCCATCACATCCATCCACCACATCCATCCGTCACATCCATCCATGACATCCATCCATGACATCCATCCATGACACCCATCCATCACATCCATCCATCACATCCATCCATCCATCACATCACATCCATCAAATCACGTCCATCCCTTCACATCCATCACATTCATCACATCCATCACATCACATCCATCAAATCCAACACATCCATCACATCACATCCATCAGATCACATCCATCACATCACATCCATCACATCACATCCATCACATCACGTCCATCACATCCATCACATCACATCCATCCATCACATCACATCCATCACAGCACATCCATCACATCACATCCATCACATCTATCCATCCATCACATCCATCCATCCATCCATCACGTCCATCCACCACATCCATCCATCACATCCATCCATGACATCCATTCATGACACTCATCCATCACATCCATCCATCCATCACATTAATCCATCACATCCATCCATCACATCCATCCATTACATCCATCCATCACATCCATCCATCACATCCATTCATCACACCCATTCATCACATCCATCCATCCACCACATCACATCCATCAAATCACATCCATCCCATCACATCTATCACATCACATCCATCCATCCATGAAATCCATCCCTCTCATCCATCACATCACATCCATCTCATCCATCACGTCACATGCATCACGTCACATCCATCACGTCACATCCATCCATCCATCACATCCATCCCTCTCATCCATCACATCACATCCATCTCATCCATCACGTCTCATGCATCACGTCACATCCATCACGTCACATCCTTCACGTCACATCCATCCATCAGATCTATCTATCCATCACATCCATCCATCCATCACATCCATCCACCACATCCATCCGTGACATCCATCCATGACATCCATCCATCACATCCATCCATCCATCACATCCATCCATCACGTCCATTCATCACATCCATCCATCACATCACATCCATCATATCCATCAAATCACTTCCATCACATCACATACATCAAATCCATCACATCACATCTGCCACACCACATCCATCACATCACATCCATCACATCACATCACATCCATCCATCTCATCCATCCATCCATCCATCCATCATATCCATCCATCACATCCATCCATCACAGCCATCCATCACATCCATCCATCCATCACATCCATCCACCACATCCATCCATCACATCCACCCATCACATCCATCCATCACATCCATCCATCACATCCATCCATCCATGACATCCATCCATCACATCCATTCATCACATCCATCCATCACATCCATCCATCACATCCATTCATCACATCCATTCACCACTTCAATCCATCACATCACATCCATCAAATCACATCCATCACATCCATCACATCCATCACATCCATCACATCCAACACATCCATCACAACACATCCATCACATCTAACACATCCATCCATCACATCCATCCATGACATCCATCCATGACATCCATCCATCGCATCCGCCCATAACATCCATCCATGACATCCATCCATGACATCCATCCATCACATCCATTCATCACATCCATTCATCACATCCATCCATCACATCACATCCATCATGTCACAGCCATCCATCCATTATATCCATCCATTACATCCATCCATCCATTCCATCCATCCATCCATCCATCCATCTATTATTACATCCATCCATCCATCCATTACATCCATCTATCCATCCATTACATCCATCCATCCATCCATTACTTCTATCCATCCATTACATCCATCCAGTCATTACATCCATCCATCCGTTACATCCATCTATCCATTAATTCCATTCATACATTACATCCATCCATCCATTACATCCATCCATCCATTACACCCATCCATCCATTACATCCATCCATCCATCCATCCATCCATTACATCCGTTATATCCATCCATTACATCCTTTACATTCATCCATTACATCCATCAATTACATCCATCCATTACATCCATCACATCCATCCATTACATCCATCACATCCATCCATCACATCCATCCATCACATCCACTCATCACATTCATTCATCACATCCATTCATCACATCCATCCATCACATCCATCCATACATCACATGACATCCATCACATCACATCCATCACATCACATCACATCCATCACATCACATCCATCACATCCATCCATCCATCCATTATATCCATCCATTACATCTATCCATTACATCCATCCATCCATCTATTACATCCATCCATCCATCCTTTACATCGATCTATCCATCCATTACATCCATCCATCCATCCATCCATACATCTATCCATCCATTACATCCATCCATTCATTACATCCATCCAGTCATTACATCCATCCATCCATTACATCCATCCATTCATTAATTCCATTCATCCATTACATCCATCCATCACACCTATCCATCCATTACATCCATCCATCCATCCATCCATCCATCCATTACATCCATCCATCCATCCATCCATCCATTACATCCATTACATCCAATCATAACATCCATTAGATTCATTCATTACATCCATTACATATATCCATTACATCCATCCATTATATCCATCCATTACATCCATCAATTACATCCATCCATTACATCCATCCATCCATCCCATCACATCCATCACATCATATGCATCACATCCATCCATCACGTCCATCCATGACATCCATCCATCCATGACATCCATCCATCACATCCATTCATCACATCCATCCATCACATCCATCCATCACATCCATTCATCACATCCATTCACCACTTCAATCCATCACATCACATCCATCAAATCACATCCATCACATCCATCACATCCATCACATCCATCACATCCAACACATCCATCACAACACATCCATCACATCTAACACATCCATCCATCACATCCATCCATGACATCCATCCATGACATCCATCCATCGCATCCGCCCATAACATCCATCCATGACATCCATCCATGACATCCATCCATCACATCCATTCATCACATCCATCCATCACATCACATCCATCACGTCACAGCCATCCATCCATTATATCCATCCATTACATCCATCCATCCATCCATCCATTACATCCATCCATCCATCTATTATTACATCCATCCATCCATCCATTACATCCATCTATCCATCCATTACATCCATCCATCCATCCATTACTTCTATCCATCCATTACATCCATCCATTCATTACATCCATCCAGTCATTACATCCATCCATCCGTTACATCCATCTATCCATTAATTCCATTCATACATTACATCCATCCATCCATTACATCCATCCATCCATTACACCCATCCATTCATTACATCCATCCATCCATCCATCCATCCATTACATCCGTTATATCCATCCATTACATCCATTACATTCATCCATTACATCCATCAATTACATCCATCCATTACATCCATCCATCCATCCATCACATCACATCCATCACATCAATCACATCACTTCCATCCCAGCACATCCATCACATCACATCCATCACATCATATCCATCACATCCATCCATCACGTCCATCCATGACATCCATCCATGACATCCATCCATGACATCCATCACATCCATCCATTACATCCATCACATCCATCCATCACATCCATCCATCACATCCACTCATCACATTCATTCATCACATCCATTCATCACATCCATCCATCACATCCATCCATACATCACATGACATCCATCACATCAGATCCATCACATCATATCACATCCATCACATCACATCCATCACATCCATCCATCCATCCATTATATCCATCCATTACATCTATCCATTATATCCATCCATCCATCTATTACATCCATCCATCCATCCTTTACATCGATCTATCCATCCATTACATCCATCCATCCATCCATCCATACATCTATCCATCCATTACATCCATCCATTCATTACATCCATCCAGTCATTACATCCATCCATCCATTACATCCATCCATTCATTAATTCCATTCATCCATTACATCCATCCATCCATTACACCTATCCATCCATTACATCCATCCATCCATCCATCCATCCATTACATCCATCCATCCATCCATCCATCCATTACATCCATTACATCCATCCATAACATCCATTAGATTCATTCATTACATCCATTACATATATCCATTACATCCATCCATTATATCCATCCATTACATTCATCCATTACATCCATCAATTACATCCATCCATTACATCCATCCATCCATCACATCGCATCCATCACATCACTTCCATCCATCACATCCATCCATCACATCCATTCATCACATCCATTCACCACATCTATCCATCACATCACATTCATCACATCCATCAAATCCCATCCATCACATCACATCCATCACATCACATCCATCACATTCATCACATCACATCCATCCATCACATCCATCCCTCTCATCCATCACATCACATCCATCACGTCACATCCATCGCGTCACATCCATCATGTCACATCCATCACGTCACATCCTTCACGTCAACTCCATCACGTCACATCCATCACGTCACATCCATCACATCAAATCCATCACATCCATCCATCACATCCATCCATCACATCCATCCATCACATCCATCCATCAAATCCATTCATCACATCCATTCATCACATCCATCCATGACATCCATCACATCCATCCATCCATCACATCCACCCACCACATCCATCCATCACATCCATCCATGACATCCATCACATCACATCCATCAAATCACGTCCATCCCTTCACATACATCACATCACATCCATCACATTCATCACATCCATCACATCACATCCATCACATCCATCACATCACATCCATCACATCCAACACATCCATCACATCACATCCATCACATCACATCCATGACATCCATCCATGACATCCATCACATCCATCCATCACATCCATTCACCACATCAATCCATCACATCACATCCATCACATCCATCAAATCACATCCATCAAATCACATCCATCACATCACATCACATCCATCACATCCAACACATCCATCACATCACATCCATCACATCACATCCATCCATCACATCTAACACATCCATCCATCACATCCATCCATCACATCCATCCATCGCATCCGCCCATAACATCCATCCATCACATCCATCCATCACATCCATTCATCACATTCATTCATCACATCCATTCATCACATCCATCACATCACATCCATCACATCACATCCAGCACATCCATCCATCCATCCATCCATCCATTATATCCATCCATTACATCCATCCGTTACATCCATCCATCCATCTATTACATCCATCCATCCATCCATTACATCGATCTATCCATCCATTACATCCATCCATCCATCCATGCATTACATCTATCCATCCATTACATCCATCAATTCATTACATCCATCCAGTCATTACATCCATCCATCCATTACATCCATCCATTCATTAATTCCATTCATCCATTACATCCATCCATCCATTACATCCATCCATCCATTACATCCATCCATCCATCCATCCATTACATCCATTACATCCATCCATTACATCCATTACATTCATTCATTACATCCATTACATCCATCCATTTCATCCATCCATTACATCCACTATATCCATCCATTACATCCATTACATTCATCCATTACATCCATCAATTACATCCATCTATTACATCCATCCATCACATCACATCCATCACATCAATCACATCACATCCATCACATCACTTCCATCCCATCACATCCATTACATCACATCACATCCATCACATCATATCCATCACATCCATCCATCACGTCCATCCATGACATCCATCACATCCATCCATCACATCCATCCATCACATCCATCCATCTCATCCATTCATCACATCCATTCACCACATCCATCCATCACATCACATCCATCACATCACATCAATCACATCACATCACATCCATCACATCACATCACATCCATCCATCACATCCATCCCTCTCATCCATCACATCACATCCATCACGTCACATCCATCACGTCACATTCATCACGTCACATCCTTCACGTCAATTCCATCACGTCACATCCATCACGTCACATGCATCACATCAAATCCAACACATCCATCCATCACATCCATCCATCACATCCATCCATCACATCCATTCATCAAATCCATTCATCACATCCATCCATGACATCCATCACATCCATCCATCCATCACATCCATCCATGACATCCATCACATCCATCCATCACATCCATCCTTCACATCCATTTATCACATCCATTCACCACATCCATCCATCACATCCCATCCATCACATCACATTCATCATATCCAACAAATCACTTCCATCACATCACATCCATCATATCCATCACATCACATCCATCACATCACATCCATCACATCCATCCATCACATCCATCCATCACATCCATCCCTCTCATCCATCACATCCGTCACATCACATCCAACACATCCATCCATCACATCCATCCATCACATCCATCCATGACATCCATCCATGACATCCATCCATGACATCCATCCATCGCATCCATTACATCCATCCATTACATCCATCCATCCATTACATTCATCCACCCATTACATCCATCCATCCATTACATCCATTACATCCATCCATTACATCCATTACATCAATCCATTACATCCATTACATTCATCCAACACATCAATAAATTACATCCATCCATGCATCACATCACATCCATCGCATCACATCCATCACATACTTCCATCACATCGAATCCATCACATCACATCCATCACAGCACATCCATCACATCACATTCCTCACATCACATCCATCACATCCATCACATCACATCCATCAAATCACATCGATCACATCACATCCATCATATCACATCACATCACATCCATCACATCACATCCATCACATCACATCCATCACATCAAATCACATCCATCACATCACATCCATCAGATCACATCCATCCATCACATCACATCCATCACATCAAATCACATCACATCACATCCATCATATCACATCCATCCATCACATCAAATCACATCCATCACATCACATCACATCCATCACATCACATCACATCCATCATATCACATCCATCCATCACATCCATCCATCACATCCATTCATCACATCCATTCACCACATCCATCCATCCCATCACATCCATCACATCCATCAAATCACATCCATCACATCACATCCATCACATCACATCACATCCATCACATCACATCACATCCATCACATCACATCACATCCATCACATCACATCACATCCATCCATCACATCCATCCCTCTCATCCATCACATCCATCACGTCACATCCATCACATCACATATATCACATCACATCCATCACATCCATCAGCTCACATCCATCACGTCACATCCATCACATCCATCCATCCATGACATCCATCCATCACATCCATCCATCACATCCATCCATCACATCCATTCATCACATCCATTGATCACATCCATCCATGACATCCATCACATCCATCTATCCATCACATCTATCCATCCATCACATCCATCCACCACATCCATCGATCACATCCATCCATCACATCCATTCATCACATCCATTCACCACATCCATCCATCACATCACATCCATCACATCCATCAAATCACATCCATCACATCCATCAAATCACATCCATCACATCACATTAATCACATCACAACCATGCATCACATCCATCCCTCTCATCCATCACATCACATCCATCACGTCACATCCATCACGTCACATCCATCAGGTCACATCCATCGCGTCACATCCTTCACGTCACATCCATCACATCACATCCATCACATCACATCCAACACATCCATCCATGACATCCATCCATCACATCACATCCATCACAGCACATCCATCACATCACATCCATCCATCACATCCATCCATCACATCCATCCACGACATCCATCCATCACATCCATCCATGACATCCATCCATGACACCCATCCATCACATCCATCCATCACATACATCCATCACATCCATCCTTCACATCCATCCATCCATCACATCCATCCATCCAACACATCACATTCTTCAAATCACATCCATCACATCACATCCATCACATCACATCCATCTCATCCATCACGTCACATGCATCACGTCACATCCATCGTCACATCCATCCATCACATCTATCCATCCATCACAGCCATCCACCACATCCATCCGTCACATCCATCCATGACATCCATCCATGACATCCATCCATGACACCCATCCATCACATCCATCCATCACATCCATCCGTCCATCACATCACATCCATCAAATCACGTCCATCCCTTCACATCCATCACATTCATCACATCCATCACATCACATCCATCACATCCAACACATCCATCACATCACATCCATCACATCTCATCCATGACATCACATCCATGACATTCATCCATGACATCCATCACATCCATCCATCCATCACATCCATCCATCACATCCATCCATCACATCCATTCATCACATCCATCACATCACATCCATCAGATCACATCCATCACATCACACCCATCACATCACATCCATCACATCACGTCCATCACATCGCATCTATCACATCACATACATCACATCACATCTATCCATCACAGCACATCCATCACATCACATCCATCACATCTATCCATCCATCACATCCATCCATCCATCCATCCATCCATCACATCCATCCACCACATCCATCCATCACATCCATCCATGACATCCATTCATGACACTCATCCATCACATCCATCCATCCATCACATTAATCCATCACATCCATCCATCACATCCATCCATTACATCCATCCATCACATCCATCCATCACATCCATTCATCACATCCATTCATCACACCCATTCATCACATCCATCCATCCACCACATCACATCCATCAAATCACATCCATCCCATCACATCCATCACATCCATCACATCACATCCATCCATCCATGAAATCCATCCCTCTCATCCATCACATCACATCCATCTCATCCATCACGTCACATGCATCACGTCACATCCATCACGTCACATCCATCCATCCATCACATCCATCCCTCTCATCCATCACATCACATCCATCTCATCCATCACGTCTCATGCATCACGTCACATCCATCACGTCACATCTATCCATCACATCCATCCACCACATCCATCCATGACATCCATCCATGACATCCATCCATCACATCCATCCATCACATCCATCCCTCTCATCCATCACATCACATCCATCTCATCCATCACGTCTCATGCATCACGTCACATCCATCACGTCACATCTATCCATCACATCCATCCACCACATCCATCCGTGACATCCATCCATGACATCCATCCATCACATCCATCCATCACATCACATCCATCATATCCATCAAATCACTTCCATCACATCACATACATCAAATCCATCACATCACATTCGCCACACCACATCCATCACATCACATCCATCACATCACATCACATCCATCCATCTCATCCATCCATCCATCCATCATATCCATCCATCACATCCATCCATCACAGCCATCCATCACATCCATCCATCCATCAAAATCCATCCACCACATCAATCCATCACATCCATCCATCACATCCATCCATCCATGACATCCATCACATCCATCCATCAAATCCATTCATCACATCCATCCATCACATCCATCCATCACATCCATTCATCACATCCATTCACCACTTCAATCCATCACATCACATCCATCAAATCACATCCATCACATCCATCAAATCACATCCATCACATCCATCAAATCACATCCATCACAACCATCACATCACATCCATCACATCCAACACATCCATCACATCACATCCATCACATCACATCCATCCATCATATCCATCCATCTCATCCATCCATCATATCCATCCATCACATCCATCCATCACATCCATCCATCACAGCCATCCATCACATCCATCCATCCATCACATCCATCCATTCATCCATCACATCCATCCACCACATCCATCCATCACATCCATCCATCACATCCATCCATCCATGACATCCATCCATCACATCCATTCATCACATCCATCCATCACATCCATCCATCACATCCATTCATCACATCCATTCACCACTTCAATCCATCACATCACATCCATCAAATCACATCCATCACATCCATCAAATCACATCCATCACATCCATCACATCCAACACATCCATCACATCTAACACATCCATCCATCACATCCATCCATGACATCCATCCATGACATCCATCCATCGCATCCGCCCATAACATCCATCCATGACATCCATCCATGACATCCATCCATCACATCCATTCATCACATGCATTCATCACATCCATCCATCACATCACATCCATCACGTCACAGCCATCCATCCATTATATCCATCCATTACATCCATCCATCCATCCATCCATTACATCCATCCATCCATCTATTATTACATCCATCCATCCATCCATTACATCCATCTATCCATCCATTACATCCATCCATCCATCCATTACTTCTATCCATCCATTACATCCATCCATTCATTACATCCATCCAGTCATTACATCCATCCATCCATTACATCCATCTAACCATTAATTCCATTCATACATTACATCCATCCATCCATTACATCCATCCATCCATTACACCCATCCATCCATAACATCCATCCATCCATCCATCCATTACATCCGTTATATCCATCCATTACATCCATTACATTCATCCATTACATCCATCAATTACATCCATCCATTACATCCATCCATCCATCCATCACATCACATCCATCACATCAATCACATCACTTCCATCACATCACATCCATCACATCACATCCATCACATCATATCCATCACATCCATCCATCACGTCCATCCATGACATCCATCCATGACATCCATCCATGACATCCATCACATCCATCCATTACATCCATCACATCCATCCATCACATCCATTCATCACATCCATTCATCACATTCATTCATCACATTCATTCATCACATCCATCCATCCATCACATCACATCACATCCATCACATCACATCACATCCATCACATCCATCACATCCATCCATCCATCCATTATATCCATCCATTACATCTATCCATTACATCCATCCATCCATCTATTACATCCATCCATCCATCCTTTACATCGATCTATCCATCCATTACATCCATCCATCCATCCATACATCTATCCATCCATTACATCCATCCATTCATTACATCCATCCAGTCATTACATCCATCCATCCATTACATCCATCCATTCATTAATTCCATTCATCCATTACATCCATCCATCCATTACACCTATCCATCCATTACATCCATCCATCCATCCATCCATCCATTACATCCATCCATCCATCCATCCATTACATCCATTACATCCATCCATAACATCCATTAGATTCATTCATTACATCCATTACATATATCCATTACATCCATCCATTATATCCATCCATTACATTCATCCATTACATCCATCAATTACATCCATCCATTACATCCATCCATCCATCACATCACATCCATCACATCATATGCATCAGATCCATCCATCACGTCCATCCATGACATCCATCCGTGACATCCATCACATCCATCCATCACATCCATCCATCACATCCATTCATCACATCCATTCACCACATCTATCCATCACATCACATCCATCACATCCATCAAATCCCATCCATCACATCACATCCATCACATTCATCACATCACATCCATCCATCACATCCATCCCTCTCATCCATCACATCACATCCATCACGTCACATCCATCACGTCACATCCATCACGTCACATCCATCAGGTCACATCCATCGCGTCACATCCTTCACGTCACATCCATCACATCACATCCATCACATCACATCCAACACATCCATCCATGACATCCATCCATGACATCCATCCATGACATCCATCCATTGCATCCATCCATCACATCACATCCATCACAGCACATCCATCACATCACATCCATCCATCACATCCATCCACGACATCCATCCATCACATCCATCCATGACATCCATCCATGACACCCATCCATCACATCCATCCATCACATCCATCCATCACATCCATCCATCCACCACATCACATTCTTCAAATCACATCCATCACATCACATCCATCTCATCCATCACGTCACATGCATCACGTCACATCCATCACGTCACATCCATCACATCTATCCATCCATCACATCCATCCATCCATCACATCCATCCACCACATCCATCTGTCACATCCATCCATGACATCCATCCATGACATCCATCCATGACACCCATCCATCACATCCATCCGTCCATCACATCACATCCATCAAATCACGTCCATCCCTTCATATCCATCACATTCATCACATCCATCACATCACATCCATCACATCCAACACATCCATCACATCACATCCATCACATCACATCCATGACTTCACATCCATGACATCCATCCATGACATCCATCACATCCATCCATCCATCACATCCATCCATCACATTCATTCATCACATCCATCAGATCACATCCATCACATCACATCCATCACATCACATCCATCACATCACGTCCATCACATCGCATCTATCACATCACATCCATCACATCACATCCATCCATCACATCACATCCATCACAGCACATCCATCACATCACATCTATCACATCTATCCATCCATCACATCCATCCATCCATCCATCCATCCATCACGTCCATCCACCACATCCATCCATCACATCCATCCATGACATCCATTCATGACACTCATCAATCACATCCATCCATCCATCACATTAATCCATCACATCCATCCATCACATCCATCCATTACATCCATCCATCACATCCATCCATCACATCCATTCATCACATCCATTCATCACACCCATTCATCACATCCATCCATCCACCACATCACATCCATCAAATCACATCCATCCCATCACATCCATCACATCACATCCATCACATCACATCCATCCATCCATGAAATCGATCCCTCTCATCCATCACATCACATCCATCTCATCCATCACGTCACATGCATCACGTCACATCCATCAGGTCACATCCATCCATCCATCACATCCATCCCTCTCATCCATCACATCACATCCATCTCATCCATCACGTCTCATGCATCACGTCACATCCATCACGTCACATCCTTCACGTCACATCCATCCATCAGATCTATCTATCCATCACATCCATCCATCACATCACATCCATCACATCACATCCATCACATCACATCCATCCATCCATCCATTATATCCATCCATTACATCTATCCATTACATCCATCCATCCATCTATTACATCCATCCATCCATCCTTTACATCGATCTATCCATCCATTACATCCATCCATCCATCCATACATCTATCCATCCATTACATCCATCCATTCATTACATCCATCCAGTCATTACATCCATCCATCCATTACATCCATCCATTCATTAATTCCATTCATCCATTACATCCATCCATCCATTACACCTATCCATCCATTACATCCATCCATCCATCCATCCATCCATCCATCCATTACATCCATCCATCCATCCATCCATCCATTACATCCATTACATCCATCCATAACATCCATTAGATTCATTCATTACATCCATTACATATATCCATTACATCCATCCATTATATCCATCCATTACATTCATCCATTACATCCATCAATTACATCCATCCATTACATCCATCAATCCATCACATCACATCCATCACATCACTTCCAACCCATCACATCCATCACATCACATCCATCACATCATATGCATCACATCCATCCATCACGTCCATCCATGACATCCATCCGTGACATCCATCACATCCATCCATCACATCCATCCATCACATCCATTCATCACATCCATTCACCACATCTATCCATCACATCACATCCATCACATCCATCAAATCCCATCCATCCCATCACATCCATCCTTCACATCCATCCATCCATCACATCCATCCATCCACCACATCACATTCTTCAAATCACATCCATCACATCACATCCATCACATCACATCCATCTCATCCATCACGTCACATGCATCACGTCACATCCATCACGTCACATCCATCCATCACATCTATCCATCCATCACATCCATCCATCCATCACATCCATCCACCACATCCATCCGTCACATCCATCCATGACATCCATCCATGACATCCATCCATGACACCCATCCATCACATCTATCCATCACATCCATCCATCCATCACATCACATCCATCAAATCACGTCCATCCCTTCACATCCATCACATTCATCACATCCATCACATCACATCCATCACATCCAACACATCCATCACATCACATCCATGACATCACATCCATGACATCCATCCATGACATCCATCACATCCATCCATCCATCACATCCATCCATCACATCCATTCATCACATCCATCACATCACATCCATCAGATCACATCCATCACATCACATCCATCACATCACATCCATCACATCACGTCCATCACATCGCATCTATCACATCACATCCATCACATCACATCCATCCATCACATCACATCCATCACAGCACATCCATCACATCACATCCATCACATCTATCCATCCATCACATCCATCCATCCATCCATCACGTCCATCCACCACATCCATCCATCACATCCATCCATGACATCCATTCATGACACTCATCCATCACATCCATCCATCCATCACATTAATCCATCACATCCATCCATCACATCCATCAAATCACATCCATCCCATCACATCTATCACATCACATCCATCCATCCATGAAATCCATCCCTCTCATCCATCACATCACATCCATCTCATCCATCACGTCACATCCATCACGTCACATCCTTCACGTCACATCCATCCATCAGATCTATCTATCCATCACATCCATCCATCCATCACATCCATCCACCACATCCATCCGTGACATCCATCCATGACATCCATCCATCACATCCATCCATCCATCACATCCATCCATCACGTCCGTTCATCACATCCATCCATCACATCACATCCATCATATCCATCAAATCACTTCCATCACATCACATACATCAAATCCATCACATCACATCTGCCACACCACATCCATCACATCACATCCATCACATCACATCACATCCATCCATCTCATCCATCCATCCATCCATCATATCCATCCATCACATCCATCCATCACAGCCATCCATCACATCCATCCATCCATCACATCCATCCACCACATCCATCCATCACATCCACCCATCACATCCATCCATCCATGACATCCATCACATCCATCCATCAAATCCATTCATCACATCCATCCATCACATCCATCCATAACATCCATTCATAACATCCATTCACCACTTCAATCCATTACATCACATCCATCACATCCATCAAATCACATCCATCACATCCATCAAATCACATCCATCACATCCATCAAATCACATCCATCACAACCATCACATCACATCCATCACATCCAACACATCCATCACATCACATCCATCACATCACATCCATCCATCCATCATATCCATCCATCTCATCCATCCATCCATGACATCCATCCATCACATCCATCCATCACAGCCATCCACCACATCCATCCATCCATCACATCCATCCAACCATCCATCCATCCATCACATCCTACCACCACATCCATCCATCACATCCATCCATCACATCCATCCATCCATGACATCCATCCATCACATCCATTCATCACATCCATCCATCACATCCATCCATCACATCCATTCATCACATCCATTCACCACTTCAATCCATCACATCACATCCATCAAATCACATCCATCACATCCATCACATCCATCACATCCATCACATCCAACACATCCATCACAACACATCCATCACATCTAACACATCCATCCATCACATCCATCCATGACATCCATCCATCACATCCATCCATCGCATCCGCCCATAACATCCATCCATGACATCCATCCATGACATCCATCCATCACATCCATTCATCACATCCATTCATCGCATCCATCCATCACATCACATCCATCATGTCACAGCCATCCATCCATTATATCCATCCATTACATCCATCCATCCATTACATCCATCCATCCATCTATTATTACATCCATCCATCCATCCATTACATCCATCTATCCATCCATTACATCCATCCATCCATCCATTAATTCTATCCATCCATTACATCCATCCATTCATTACATCCATCCAGTCATTACATCCATCCATCCGTTACATCCATCTATCCATTAATTCCATTCATACATTACATCCATCCATCCATTACATCCATCCATCCATTACCCCCATCCATCCATTACATCCATCCATCCATCCATCCATTACATCCGTTATATCCATCCATTACATCCTTTACATTCATCCATTACATCCATCAATTACATCCATCCATTACATCCATCCATCCATCCATCCATCACATCACATCCATCACATCAATCACATCACTTCCATCCCAGCACATCCATCACATCACATCCATCACATCATATCCATTACATCCATCCATCACGTCCATCCATGACATCCATCACATCCATCCATTACATCCATCACATCCATCCATCACATCCATCCATCACATCCACTCATCACATTCATTCATCACATCCATTCATCACATCCATCCATCACGTCCATCCATACATCACATGACATCCATCACATCACATCACATCCATCACATCACATCCATCACATCCATCCATCCATCCATTATATCCATCCATTACATCTATCCATTACATCCATCCATCCATCTATTACATCCATCCATCCATCCTTTACATCGATCTATCCATCCATTACATCCATCCATCCATCCATCCATACATCTATCCATCCATTACATCCATCCATTCATTACATCCATCCAGTCATTACAACCATCCATCCATTACATCCATCCATTCATTAATTCCATTCATCCATTACATCCATCCATCCATCACACCTATCCTTCCATTACATCCATCCATCCATCCATCCATCCATCCATTACATCCATCCATCCATCCATCCATCCATTACATCCATTACATCCAATCATAACATCCATTAGATTCATTCATTACATCCATTACATATATCCATTACATCCATCCATTATATCCATCCATTACATCCATCAATTACATCCATCCATTACATCCATCCATCCATCACATCACATCCATCACATCATATGCATCACATCCATCCATCACGTCCATCCATGACATCCATCCATCCATGACATCCATCCATCACATCCATTCATCACATCCATCCATCACATCCATCCATCACATCCATTCATCACATCCATTCACCACTTCAATCCATCACATCACATCCATCAAATCACATCCATCACATCCATCACATCCATCACATCCAACACATCCATCACAACACATCCATCACATCTAACACATCCATCCATCACATCCATCCATGACATCCATCCATGACATCCATCCATCGCATCCGCCCATAACATCCATCCATGACATCCATCCATGACATCCATCCATCACATCCATTCATCACATCCATTCATCACATCCATCCATCACATCACATCCATCACGTCACAGCCATCCATCCATTATATCCATCCATTACATCCATCCATCCATCCATCCATTACATCCATCCATCCATCTATTATTACATCCATCCATCCATCCATTACATCCATCTATCCATCCATTACATCCATCCATCCATCCATTACTTCTATCCATCCATTACATCCATCCATTCATTACATCCATCCAGTCATTACATCCATCCATCCATCCATTACATCCGTTATATCCATCCATTACATCCATTACATTCATCCATTACATCCATCAATTACATCCATCCATTACATCCATCCATCCATCCATCACATCACATCCATCACATCAATCACATCACTTCCATCCCAGCACATCCATCACATCACATCCATCACATCATATCCATCACATCCATCCATCACGTCCATCCATGACATCCATCCATGACATCCATCCATGACATCCATCACATCCATCCATTACATCCATCACATCCATCCATCACATCCACTCATCACATTCATTCATCACATCCATTCATCACATCCATCCATCACATCCATCCATACATCACATGACATCCATCACATCAGACCCATCACATCCATCCATACATCACATGACATCCATCACATCAGATCCATCACATCATATCACATCCATCACATCACATCCATCACATCCATCCATCCATCCATTATATCCATCCATTACATCTATCCATTACATCCATCCATCCATCTATTACATCCATCCATCCATCCTTTACATCGATCTATCCATCCATTACATCCATCCATCCATCCATCCATACATCTATCCATCCATTACATCCATCCATTCATCACATCCATCCAGTCATTACATCCATCCATCCATTACATCCATCCATTCATTAATTCCATTCATCCATTACATCCATCCATCCATTACACCTATCCATCCATTACATCCATCCATCCATCCATCCATCCATTACATCCATCCATCCATCCATCCATTACATCCATTACATCCATCCATAACATCCATTAGATTCATTCATTACATCCATTACATATATCCATTACATCCATCCATTATATCCATCCATTACATTCATCCATTACATCCATCAATTACATCCATCCATTACATCCATCCATCCATCACATCGCATCCATCACATCACTTCCATCCATCACATCCATCCATCACATCCATTCATCACATCCATTCACCACATCTATCCATCACATCACATTCATCACATCCATCAAATCCCATCCATCACATCACATCCATCACATCACATCCATCACATTCATCACATCACATCCATCCATCACATCCATCCCTCTCATCCATCACATCACATCCATCACGTCACATCCATCGCGTCACATCCATCATGTCACATCCATCACGTCACATCCTTCACGTCAACTCCATCACGTCACATCCATCACGTCACATCCATCACATCAGATCCATCACATCCATCCATCACATCCATCCATCACATCCATCCATCACATCCATCCATCAAATCCATTCATCACATCCATTCATCACATCCATCCATGACATCCATCACATCCATCCATCCATCACATCCACCCACCACATCCATCCATCACATCCATCCATGACATCCATCACATCACATCCATCAAATCACGTCCATCCCTTCACATACATCACATCACATCCATCACATTCATCACATCCATCACATCACATCCATCACATCCATCACATCACATCCATCACATCCAACAGATCCATCACATCACATCCATCACATCACATCCATGACATCCATCCATGACATCCATCACATCCATCCATCACATCCATTCATCACATCCATTCACCACATCAATCCATCACATCACATCCATCACATCCATCAAATCACATCCATCAAATCACATCCATCACATCACATCCAACACATCCATCACATCACATCCATCACATCACATCCATCCATCACATCTAACACATCCATCCATCACATCCATCCATCACATCCATCCATCGCATCCGCCCATAACATCCATCCATCACATCCATCCATCACATCCATTCATCACATTCATTCATCACATCCATTCATCACATCCATCACATCACATCCATCACATCACATCCAGCACATCCATCCATCCATCCATCCATTATATCCATCCATTACATCCATCCATTACATCCATCCATCCATCTATTACATCCATCCATCCATCCATTACATCGATCTATCCATCCATTACATCCATCCATCCATCCATGCATTACATCTATCCATCCATTACATCCATCAATTCATTACATCCATCCAGTCATTACATCCATCCATCCATTACATCCATCCATTCATTAATTCCATTCATCCATTACATCCATCCATCCATTACATCCATCCATCCATTACATCCATCCATCCATCCATCCATTACATCCATTACATCCATCCATTACATCCATTACATTCATTCATTACATCCATTACATCCATCCATTTCATCCATCCATTACATCCACTACATCCATCCATTACATCCATTACATTCATCCATTACATCCATCAATTACATCCATCTATTACATCCATCCATCACATCACATCCATCACATCAATCATATCACATCCATCACATCACTTCCATCCCATCACATCCATTACATCACATCACATCCATCACATCATATCCATCACATCCATCCATCACGTCCATCCATGACATCCATCACATCCATCCATCACATCCATCCATCACATCCATCCATCTCATCCATTCATCACATCCATTCACCACATCCATCCATCACATCACATCCATCACATCACATCAATCACATCACATCACATCCATCACATCACATCACATCCATCCATCACATCCATCCCTCTCATCCATCACATCACATCCATCACGTCACATCCATCACGTCACATCCATCACGTCACATTCATCACGTCACATCCTTCACGTCAATTCCATCACGTCACATCCATCACGTCACATGCATCACATCAAATCCAACACATCCATCCATCACATCCATCCATCACATCCATTCATCAAATCCATTCATCACATCCATCCATGACATCCATCACATCCATCCATCCATCACATCCATCCATGACATCCATCACATCCATCCATCACATCCGTCACATCACATCCAACAGATCCATCCATCACATCCATCCATCACATCCATCCATGACATCCATCCATGACATCCATCCATGACATCCATCCATCGCATCCATTACATCCATCCATTACCTCCATCCATCCATTACATTCATCCACCCATTACATCCATCCATCCATTACATCCATTACATCCATCCATTACATCCATTACATCCATCCATTACATCCATTACATTCATCCAACACATCAATAAATTACATCCATCCATGCATCACATCACATCCATCGCATCACATCCGTCACATCACATCCATCACATACTTCCATCACATCAAATACATCACATCACATCCATCACAGCACATCCATCACATCACATCCATCACATCCATCACATCACATCCATCAAATCACATCGATCACATCACATCCATCATATCACATCACATCACATCCATCACATCACATCCATCACATCACATCCATCACATCAAATCACATCCATCACATCACATCCATCATATCACATCCATCCATCACATCACATCCATCACATCAAATCACATCACATCACATCCATCATATCACATCCATCCATCACATCAAATCACATCCATCACATCACATCACATCCATCACATCACATCACATCCATCATATCACATCCATCCATCACATCCATCCATCACATCCATCACATCCATCAAATCACATCCATCACATCACATCCATCACATCACATCACATCCATCACATCACATCACATCCATCACATCACATCACATCCATCACATCACATCACATCCATCCATCACATCCATCCCTCTCATCCATCACATCCATCACGTCACATCCATCACATCACATATATCACATCACATCCATCACATCCATCAGCTCACATCCATCACGTCACATCCATCACATCCATCCATCCATGACATCCATCCATCACATCCATCCATCACATCCATTCATCACATCCATTCACCACTTCAATCCATCACATCACATCCATCAAATCACATCCATCACATCCATCACATCCATCACATCCATCACATCCAACACATCCATCACAACACATCCATCACATCTAACACATCCATCCATCACATCCATCCATGACATCCATCCATGACATCCATCCATCGCATCCGCCCATAACATCCATCCATGACATCCATCCATGACATCCATCCATCACATCCATTCATCACATCCATTCATCACATCCATCCATCACATCACATCCATCATGTCACAGCCATCCATCCATTATATCCATCCATTACATCCATCCATCCATTACATCCATCCATCCATCTATTATTACATCCATCCATCCATCCATTACATCCATCTATCCATCCATTACATCCATCCATCCATCCATTAATTCTATCCATCCATTACATCCATCCATTCATTACATCCATCCAGTCATTACATCCATCCATCCGTTACATCCATCTATCCATTAATTCCATTCATACATTACATCCATCCATCCATTACATCCATCCATCCATTACACCCATCCATCCATTACATCCATCCATCCATCCATCCATTACATCCGTTATATCCATCCATTACATCCTTTACATTCATCCATTACATCCATCAATTACATCCATCCATTACATCCATCCATCCATCCATCCATCACATCACATCCATCACATCAATCACATCACTTCCATCCCAGCACATCCATCACATTACATCCATCACATCATATCCATTACATCCATCCATCACGTCCATCCATGACATCCATCCATGACATCCATCCATGACATCCATCACATCCATCCATTACATCCATCACATCCATCCATCACATCCATCCATCACATCCACTCATCACATTCATTCATCACATCCATTCATCACATCCATCCATCACATCCATCCATACATCACATGACATCCATCACATCACATCCATCACATCACATCACATCCATCACATCACATCCATCACATCCATCCATCCATCCATTATATCCATCCATTACATCTATCCATTACATCCATCCATCCATCTATTACATCCATCCATCCATCCTTTACATCGATCTATCCATCCATTACATCCATCCATCCATCCATCCATACATCTATCCATCCATTACATCCATGCATTCATTACATCCATCCAGTCATTACAACCATCCATCCATTACATCCATCCATTCATTAATTCCATTCATCCATTACATCCATCCATCCATCACACCTATCCTTCCATTACATCCATCCATCCATCCATCCATCCATCCATTACATCCATCCATCCATCCATCCATCCATTACATCCATTACATCCAATCATAACATCCATTAGATTCATTCATTACATCCATTACATATATCCATTACATCCATCCATTATATCCATCCATTACATCCATCAATTACATCCATCCATTACATCCATCCATCCATCACATCACATCCATCACATCATATGCATCACATCCATCCATCACGTCCATCCATGACATCCATCCATCCATGACATCCATCCATCACATCCATTCATCACATCCATCCATCACATCCATCCATCACATCCATTCATCACATCCATTCACCACTTCAATCCATCACATCACATCCATCAAATCACATCCATCACATCCATCACATCCATCACATCCATCACATCCAACACATCCATCACAACACATCCATCACATCTAACACATCCATCCATCACATCCATCCATGACATCCATCCATGACATCCATCCATCGCATCCGCCCATAACATCCATCCATGACATCCATCCATGACATCCATCCATCACATCCATTCATCACATCCATTCATCACATCCATCCATCACATCACATCCATCACGTCACAGCCATCCATCCATTATATCCATCCATTACATCCATCCATCCATCCATCCATTACATCCATCCATCCATCTATTATTACATCCATCCATCCATCCATTACATCCATCTATCCATCCATTACATCCATCCATCCATCCATTACTTCTATCCATCCATTACATCCATCCATTCATTACATCCATCCAGTCATTACATCCATCCATCCGTTACATCCATCTATCCATTAATTCCATTCATACATTACATCCATCCATCCATTACATCCATCCATCCATTACACCCATCCATCCATTACATCCATCCATCCATCCATTACATCCGTTATATCCATCCATTACATCCATTACATTCATCCATTACATCCATCAATTACATCCATCCATTACATCCATCCATCCATCACATCACATCCATCACATCAATCACATCACTTCCATCCCAGCACATCCATCACATCACATCCATCACATCATATCCATCACATCCATCCATCACGTCCATCCATGACATCCATCCATGACATCCATCCATGACATCCATCACATCCATCCATTACATCCATCACATCCATCCATCACATCCATCCATCACATCCACTCATCACATTCATTCATCACATCCATTCATCACATCCATCCATCACATCCATCCATACATCACATGACATCCATCACATCAGATCCATCACATCCATCCATACATCACATGACATCCATCACATCAGATCCATCACATCATATCACATCCATCACATCACATCCATTACATCCATCCATCCATCCATTATATCCATCCATTACATCTATCCATTACATCCATCCATCCATCTATTACATCCATCCATCCATCCTTTACATCGATCTATCCATCCATTACATCCATCCATCCATCCATCCATCCATACATCTATCCATCCATTACATCCATCCATTCATTACATCCATCCAGTCATTACATCCATCCATCCATTACATCCATCCATTCATTAATTCCATTCATCCATTACATCCATCCATCCATTACACCTATCCATCCATTACATCCATCCATCCATCCATCCATCCATCCATTACATCCATCCATCCATCCATCCATTACATCCATTACATCCATCCATAACATCCATTAGATTCATTCATTACATCCATTACATATATCCATTACATCCATCCATTATATCCATCCATTACATTCATCCATTACATCCATCAATTACATCCATCCATTACATCCATCCATCCATCACATCGCATCCATCACATCACTTCCATCCATCACATCCATCCATCACATCCATTCATCACATCCATTCACCACATCTATCCATCACATCACATTCATCACAACCATCAAATCCCATCCATCACATCACATCCATCACATCACATCCATCACATTCATCACATCACATCCATCCATCACATCCATCCCTCTCATCCATCACATCACATCCATCACGTCACATCCATCGCGTCACATCCATCATGTCACATCCATCACGTCACATCCTTCACGTCAACTCCATCACGTCACATCCATCACGTCACATCCATCACATCAGATCCATCACATCCATCCATCACATCCATCCATCACATCCATCCATCACATCCATCCATCAAATCCATTCATCACATCCATTCATCACATCCATCCATGACATCCATCACATCCATCCATCCATCACATCCACCCACCACATCCATCCATCACATCCATCCATGACATCCATCACATCACATCCATCAAATCACGTCCATCCCTTCACATACATCACATCACATCCATCACATTCATCACATCCATCACATCACATCCATCACATCCATCACATCACATCCATCACATCCAACAGATCCATCACATCACAACCATCACATCACATCCATGACATCCATCCATGACATCCATCACATCCATCCATCACATCCATTCATCACATCCATTCACCACATCAATCCATCACATCACATCCATCACATCCATCAAATCACATCCATCAAATCACATCCATCACATCACATCCAACACATCCATCACATCACATCCATCACATCACATCCATCCATCACATCTAACACATCCATCCATCACATCCATCCATCGCATCCGCCCATAACATCCATCCATCACATCCATCCATCACATCCATTCATCACATTCATTCATCACATCCATTCATCACATCCATCACATCACATCCATCACATCACATCCAGCACATCCATCCATCCATCCATCCATCCATTATATCCATCCATTACATCCATCCATTACATCCATCCATCCATCTATTACATCCATCCATCCATCCATTACATCGATCTATCCATCCATTACATCCATCCATCCATCCATCCATGCATTACATCTATCCATCCATTACATCCATCAATTCATTACATCCATCCAGTCATTACATCCATCCATCCATTACATCCATCCATTCATTAATTCCATTCATCCATTACATCCATCCATCCATTACATCCATCCATCCATTACATCCATCCATCCATCCATCCATTACATCCATTACATCCATCCATTACATCCATTACATTCATTCATTACATCCATTACATCCATCCATTTCATCCATCCATTACATCCACTATATCCATCCATTACATCCATTACATTCATCCATTACATCCATCAATTACATCCATCTATTACATCCATCCATCACATCACATCCATCACATCAATCACATCACATCCATCACATCACTTCCATCCCATCACATCCATTACATCACATCACATCCATCACATCATATCCATCACATCCATCCATCACGTCCATCCATGACATCCATCACATCCATCCATCACATCCATCCATCACATCCATCCATCTCATCCATTCATCACATCCATTCACCACATCCATCCATCACATCACATCCATCACATCACATCAATCACATCACATCACATCCATCACATCACATCCATCCATCACATCCATCCCTCTCATCCATCACATCACATCCATCACGTCATATCCATCACGTCACATCCATCACGTCACATTCATCACGTCACATCCTTCACGTCAATTCCATCACGTCACATCCATCACGTCACATGCATCACATCAAATCCAACACATCCATCCATCACATCCATCCATCACATCCATCCATCACATCCATTCATCAAATCCATTCATCACATCCATCCATGACATCCATCACATCCATCCATCCATCACATCCATCCATGACATCCATCACATCCATCCATCACATCCATCCTTCACATCCATTTATCACATCCATTCACCACATCCATCCATCACATCCCATCCATCACATCACATTCATCATATCCAACAAATCACTTCCATCACATCACATCCATCATATCCATCACATCACATCCATCACATCACATCCATCGCATCCATCCATCACATCCATCCATCACATCCATCCCTCTCATCCATCACATCCGTCACATCACATCCAACACATCCATCCATCACATCCATCCATCACATCCATCCATGACATCCATCCATGACATCCATCCATGACATCCATCCATCGCATCCATTACATCCATCCATTACCTCCATCCATCCATTACATTCATCCACCCATTACATCTATCCATCCATTACATCCATTACATCCATCCATTACATCCATTACATCCATCCATTACATCCATTACATTCATCCAACACATCAATAAATTACATCCATCCATGCATCACATCACATCCATCGCATCACATCCATCACATCACATCCATCACATACTTCCATCACATCAAATCCATCACATCACATCCATCACAGCACATCCATCACATCACATCCATCACATCACATCCATCACATCCATCACATCACATCCATCAAATCACATCGATCACATCACATCCATCATATCACATCACATCACATCCATCACATCACATCCATCACATCACATCCATCACATCAAATCACATCCATCACATCACATCCATCATATCACATCCATCCATCACATCACATCCATCACATCAAATCACATCACATCACATCCATCATATCACATCCATCCATCACATCAAATCACATCCATCACATCACATCACATCCATCACATCACATCACATCCATCATATCACATCCATCCATCATATCCATCCATCACATCCATTCATCACATCCATTCACCACATCCATCCATCCCATCACATCCATCACATCCATCAAATCACATCCATCACATCACATCCATCACATCACATCACATCCATCACATCACATCACATCCATCACATCACATCCATCACATCACATCACATCCATCCATCACATCCATCCCTCTCATCCATCACATCCATCACGTCACATCCATCACATCACATATATCACATCACATCCATCACATCCATCAGCTCACATCCATCACGTCACATCCATCACATCCATCCATCCATGACATCCATCCATCACATCCATCCATCACATCCATCCATCACATCCATTCATCACATCCATTGATCACATCCATCCATGACATCCATCACATCCATCTATCCATCACATCTATCCATCCATCACATCCATCCACCACATCCATCGATCACATCCATCCATCACATCCATTCATCACATCCATTCACCACATCCATCCATCACATCACATCCATCACATCCATCAAATCACATCCATCACATTCATCAAATCACATCCATCACATCACATTAATCACATCACAACCATGCATCACATCCATCCCTCTCATCCATCACATCACATCCATCACGTCACATCCATCACGTCACATCCATCAGGTCACATCCATCGCGTCACATCCTTCACGTCACATCCATCACATCACATCCATCACATCACATCCAACACATCCATCCATGACATCCATCCATGACATCCATCCATGACATCCATCCATGACATCCATCCATTGCATCCATCCATCACATCACATCCATCACAGCACATCCATCACATCACATCCATCCATCACATCCATCCATCACATCCATCCACGACATCCATCCATCACATCCATCCATGACATCCATCCATGACACCCATCCATCACATCCATCCATCACATACATCCATCACATCCATCCTTCACATCCATCCATCCATCACATCCATCCATCCACCACATCACATTCTTCAAATCACATCCATCACATCACATCCATCACATCACATCCATCTCATCCATCACGTCACATGCATCACGTCACATCCATCACGTCACATCCATCCATCACATCTATCCATCCATCACAGCCATCCACCACATCCATCCGTCACATCCATCCATGACATCCATCCATGACATCCATCCATGACACCCATCCATCACATCCATCCATCACATCCATCCGTCCATCACATCACATCCATCAAATCACGTCCATCTCTTCACATCCATCGCATTCATCACATCCATCACATCCAACACATTCATCACATCCATCACATCACATCCATCACATCCAACACATCCATCACATCACACCCATCACATCTCATCCATGACATCACATCCATGACATCCATCCATCACATCCATCACATCCATCCATCCATCACATCCATCCATCACATCCATCCATCACATCCATTCATCACATCCATCACATCACATCCATCAGATCACATCCATCACATCACATCCATCACATCACATCCATCACATCACGTCCATCACATCGCATCTATCACATCACATCCATCACATCACATCCATCACAGCACATCCATCACATCACATCCATCACATCTATCCATCCATCACATCCATCCATCCATCCATCCATCACATCCATCCACCACATCCATCCATCACATCCATCCATGACATCCATTCATGACACTCATCCATCACATCCATCCATCCATCACATTAATCCATCACATCCATCCATCACATCCATCCATTACATCCATCCATCACATCCATCCATCACATCCATTCATCACATCCATTCATCACACCCATTCATCACATCCATCCATCCACCACATCACATCCATCAAATCACATCCATCCCATCACATCCATCACATCCATCACATCACATCCATCCATCACATCTATCCATCCATCACAGCCATCCACCACATCCATCCGTCACATCCATCCATGACATCCATCCATGACATCCATCCATGACACCCATCCATCACATCCATCCATCACATCCATCCGTCCATCACATCACATCCATCAAATCACGTCCATCCCTTCACATCCATCACATTCATCACATCCATCACATCACATCCATCACATCCAACACATTCATCACATCCATCACATCACATCCATCACATCCAACACATCCATCACATCACATCCATCACATCTCATCCATGACATCACATCCATCACGTCACATCCATCACATCCATCCATCCATGACATCCATCCATCACATCCATCCATCACATCCATCCATCACATCCATTCATCACATCCATTGATCACATCCATCCATGACATCCATCACATCCATCTATCCAACACATCCATCCCTCTCATCCATCACATCACATCCATCACGTCACATCCATCACGTCACATCCATCACGTCACATTCATCACGTCACATCCTTCACGTCAATTCCATCACGTCACATCCATCACGTCACATGCATCACATCAAATCCAACACATCCATCCATCACATCCATCCATCACATCCATCCATCACATCCATTCATCAAATCCATTCATCACATCCATCCATGACATCCATCACATCACATCCATCACATCTATCCATCCATCACATCCATCCACCACATCCATCCATCACATCCATCCATGACATCCATTCATGACACTCATCCATCACATCCATCCATCCATCACATTAATCCATCACATCCATCCATCACATCCATCCATTACATCCATCCATCACATCCATCCATCACATCCATTCATCACATCCATTCATCACACCCATTCATCACATCCATCCATCCACCACATCACATCCATCAAATCACATCCATCCCATCACATCCATCACATCCATCACATCACATCCATCCATCCATGAAATCCATCCCTCTCATCCATCACATCACATCCATCTCATCCATCACGTCACATGCATCACGTCACATCCATCACGTCACATCCATCCATCCATCACATCCATCCCTCTCATCCATCACATCACATCCATCTCATCCATCACGTCTCATGCATCACGTCACATTCATCACGTCACATCTATCAATCACATCCATCCGCCACATCCATCCATGACATCCATCCATGACATCCATCCATCACATCCATCCCTCTCATCCATCACATCACATCCATCTCATCCATCACGTCTCATGCATCACGTCACATCCATCACGTCACATCTATCCATCACATCCATCCACCACATCCATCCGTGACATCCATCCATGACATCCATCCATCACATCCATCCATCACATCACATCCATCATATCCATCAAATCACTTCCATCACATCACATACATCAAATCCATCACATCACATCCGCCACACCACATCCATCACATCACATCCATCACATCACATCACATCCATCCATCTCATCCATCCATCCATCCATCCATCATATCCATCCATCACATCCATCCATCACAGCCATCCATCACATCCATCCATCCATCAAAATCCATCCACCACATCAATCCATCACATCCATCCTTCACATCCATCCATCCATGACATCCATCACATCCATCCATCAAATCCATTCATCACATCCATCCATCACATCCATCCATCACATCCATTCATCACATCCATTCACCACTTCAATCCATCACATCACATCCATCAAATCACATCCATCACATCCATCAAATCACATCCATCACATCCATCAAATCACATCCATCACATCCATCACATCACATCCATCACATCCAACACATCCATCACATCACATCAATCACATCACATCCATCCATCATATCCATCCATCTCATCCATCCATCATATCCATCCATCACATCCATCCATCACATCCATCCATCACAGCCATCCACCACATCCATCCGTCACATCCATCCATGACATCCATCCATGACATCCATCCATGACACCCATCCATCACATCCATCCATCACATCCATCCGTCCATCACATCACATCCATCAAATCACGTCCATCTCTTCACATCCATCACATTCATCACATCCATCACATCACATCCATCACATCCAACACATTCATCACATCCATCACATCACATCCATCACATCCAACACATCGATCACATCACATCCATCACATCTCATCCATGACATCACATCCATGACATCCATCCATGACATCCATCACATCCATCCATCCATCACATCCATCCATCACATCCATCCATCACATCCATTCATCACATCCATCACATCACATCCATCAGATCACATCCATCACATCACATCCATCACATCACATCCATCACATCACGTCCATCACATCGCATCTATCACATCACATCCATCACATCACATCTATCCATCACAGCACATCCATCACATCACATCCATCACATCTATCCATCCATCACATCCATCCATCCATCCATACATCACATCCATCCACCACATCCATCCATCACATCCATCCATGACATCCATTCATGACACTCATCCATCACATCCATCCATCCATCACATTAATCCATCACATCCATCCATCACATCCATCCATTACATCCATCCATCACATCCATCCATCACATCCATTCATCACATCCATTCATCACATCCATTCATCACATCCATCCATCCACCACATCACATCCATCAAATCACATCCATCCCATCACATCCATCACATCCATCACATCACATCCATCCATCACATCTATCCATCCATCACAGCCATCCACCACATCCATCCGTCACATCCATCCATGACATCCATCCATGACATCCATCCATGACACCCATCCATCACATCCATCCATCACATCCATCCGTCCATCACATCACATCCATCAAATCACGTCCATCCCTTCACATCCATCACATTCATCACATCCATCACATCACATCCATCACATCCAACACATTCATCACATCCATCACATCACATCCATCACATCCAACACATCCATCACATCACATCCATCACATCTCATCCATGACATCACATCCATCACGTCACATCCATCACATCCATCCATCCATGACATCCATCCATCACATCCATCCATCACATCCATCCATCACATCCATTCATCACATCCATTGATCACATCCATCCATGACATCCATCACATCCATCTATCCATCACATCCATCCCTCTCATCCATCACATCACATCCATCACGTCACATCCATCACGTCACATCCACCACGTCACATTCATCACGTCACATCCTTCACGTCAATTCCATCACGTCACATCCATCACGTCACATGCATCACATCAAATCCAACACATCCATCCATCACATCCATCCATCACATCCATCCATCACATCCATTCATCAAATCCATTCATCACATCCATCCATGACATCCATCACATCACATCCATCACATCTATCCATCCATCACATCCATCCACCACATCCATCCATCACATCCATCCATGACATCCATTCATGACACTCATCCATCACATCCATCCATCCATCACATTAATCGATCACATCCATCCATCACATCCATCCATTACATCCATCCATCACATCCATCCATCACATCCATTCATCACATCCATTCATCACACCCATTCATCACATCCATCCATCCACCACATCACATCCATCAAATCACATCCATCCCATCACATCCATCACATCCATCACATCACATCCATCCATCCATGAAATCCATCCCTCTCATCCATCACATCACATCCATCTCATCCATCACGTCACATGCATCACGTCACATCCATCACGTCACATCCATCCATCCATCACATCCATCCCTCTCATCCATCACATCACATCCATCTCATCCATCACGTCTCATGCATCACGTCACATTCATCACGTCACATCTATCCATCACATCCATCCACCACATCCATCCATGACATCCATCCATGACATCCATCCATCACATCCATCCATCACATCCATCCCTCTCATCCATCACATCACATCCATCTCATCCATCACGTCTCATGCATCACGTCACATCCATCACGTCACATCTATCCATCACATCCATCCACCACATCCATCCATGACATCCATCCATGACATCCATCCATCACATCCATCCATCACATCACATCCATCATATCCATCAAATCACTTCCATCACATCACATACATCAAATCCATCACATCACATCCGCCACACCACATCCATCACATCACATCCATCACATCACATCACATCCATCCATCTCATCCATCCATCCATCCATCATATCCATCCATCACATCCATCCATCACAGCCATCCATCACATCCATCCATCCATCAAAATCCATCCACCACATCAATCCATCACATCCATCCATCACATCCATCCATCCATGACATCCATCACATCCATCCATCAAATCCATTCATCACATCCATCCATCACATCCATCCATCACATCCATTCATCACATCCATTCACCACTTCAATCCATCACATCACATCCATCAAATCACATCCATCACATCCATCAAATCACATCCATCACATCCATCAAATCACATCCATCACAACCATCACATCACATCCATCACATCCAACACATCCATCACATCACATCAATCACATCACATCCATCCATCATATCCATCCATCTCATCCATCCATCATATCCATCCATCACATCCATCCATCACATCCATCCATCACAGCCATCCATCACATCCATCCATCCATCCATCACATCCATCCATTCATCCATCACATCCATCCACCACATCCATCCATCACATCCATCCATCACATCCATCCATCCATGACATCCATCCATCACATCCATTCATCACATCCATCCATCACATCCATCCATCACATCCATTCATCACATCCATTCACCACTTCAATCCATCACATCACATCCATCAAATCACATCCATCACATCCATCAAATCACATCCATCACATCCATCACATCCAACACATCCATCACATCTAACACATCCATCCATCACATCCATCCATGACATCCATCCATGACATCCATCCATCGCATCCGCCCATAACATCCATCCATGACATCCATCCATGACATCCATCCATCACATCCATTCATCACATCCATTCATCACATCCATCCATCACATTACATCCATCACGTCACAGCCATCCATCCATTATATTCATCCATTACATCCATCCATCCATCCATCCATCCATTACATCCATCCATCCATCTATTATTACATCCATCCATCCATCCATTACATCCATCTATCCATCCATTACATCCATCCATCCATCCATCCATTACTTCTATCCATCCATTACATCCATCCATTCATTACATCCATCCAGTCATTACATCCATCCATCCATTACATCCATCTAACCATTAATTCCATTCATACATTACATCCATCCATCCATTACATCCATCCATCCATTACACCCATCCATCCATTACATCCATCCATCCATCCATCCATCCATTACATCCGTTATATCCATCCATTACATCCATTACATTCATCCATTACATCCATCAATTACATCCATCCATTACATCCATCCATCCATCCATCCATCACATCACATCCATCACATCAATCACATCACTTCCATCCCATCACATCCATCACATCACATCCATCACATCATATCCATCACATCCATCCATCACGTCCATCCATGACATCCATCCATGACATCCATCCATGACATCCATCACATCCATCCATTACATCCATCACATCCATCCATCACATCCATTCATCACATTCATTCATCACATCCATTCATCACATCCATCCATCACATCCATCCATCCATCACATCACATCCATCACATCACATCCATCACATCACATCACATCCATCACATCACATCACATCCATCACATCCATCACATCCATCCATCCATCCATTATATCCATCCATTACATCTATCCATTACATCCATCCATCCATCTATTACATCCATCCATCCATCCTTTACATCGATCTATCCATCCATTACATCCATCCATCCATCCATACATCTATCCATCCATTACATCCATCCATTCATTACATCCATCCAGTCATTACATCCATCCATCCATTACATCCATCCATTCATTAATTCCATTCATCCATTACATCCATCCATCCATTACACCTATCCATCCATTACATCCATCCATCCATCCATCCATCCATTACATCCATCCATCCATCCATCCATTACATCCATTACATCCATCCATAACATCCATTAGATTCATTCATTACATCCATTACATATATCCATTACATCCATCCATTATATCCATCCATTACATTCATCCATTACATCCATCAATTACATCCATCCATTACATCCATCCATCCATCACATCACATCCATCACATCACTTCCATCCCATCACATCCATCACATCACATCCATCACATCATATGCATCACATCCATCCATCACGTCCATCCATGACATCCATCCGTGACATCCATCACATCCATCCATCACATCCATCACATCCATTCATCACATCCATTCACCACATCTATCCATCACATCACATCCATCACATCCATCAAATCCCATCCATCACATCACATCCATCACATTCATCACATCACATCCATCCATCACATCCATCCCTCTCATCCATCACATCACATCCATCACGTCACATCCATCACGTCACATCCATCAGGTCACATCCATCGCGTCACATCCTTCACGTCACATCCATCACATCACATCCATCACATCACATCCAACACATCCATCCATGACATCCATCCATGACATCCATCCATGACATCCATCCATGACATCCATCCATTGCATCCATCCATCACATCACATCCATCACAGCACATCCATCACATCACATCCATCCATCACATCCATCCACGACATCCATCCATCACATCCATCCATGACATCCATCCATGACACCCATCCATCACATCCATCCATCACATCCATCCATCCACCACATCACATTCTTCAAATCACATCCATCACATCACATCCATCTCATCCATCACGTCACATGCATCACGTCACATCCATCACGTCACATCCATCACATCTATCCATCCATTACATCCATCCGTCCATCACATCACATCCATCAAATCACGTCCATCCCTTCATATCCATCACATTCATCACATCCATCACATCACATCCATCACATCCAACACATCCATCACATCACATCCATCACATCACATCCATGACTTCACATCCATGACATCCATCCATGACATCCATCACATCCATCCATCCATCACATCCATCCATCACATTCATTCATCACATCCATCACATCACATCCATCAGATCACATCCATCACATCACATCCATCACATCACATCCATCACATCACGTCCATCACATCGCATCTATCACATCACATCCATCACATCACATCCATCCATCACATCACATCCATCACAGCACATCCATCACATCACATCCATCACATCTATCCATCCATCACATCCATCCATCCATCCATCACGTCCATCCACCACATCCATCCATCACATCCATCCATGACATCCATTCATGACACTCATCAATCACATCCATCCATCCATCACATTAATCCATCACATCCATCCATCACATCCATCCATATTATCCATCCATCACATCCATCCATCACATCCATTCATCACATCCATTCATCACACCCATTCATCACATCCATCCATCCACCACATCACATCCATCAAATCACATCCATCCCATCACATCCATCACATCACATCCATCACATCACATCCATCCATCCATGAAATCGATCCCTCTCATCCATCACATCACATCCATCTCATCCATCACGTCACATGCATCACGTCACATCGATCAGGTCACATCCATCCATCCATCACATCCATCCCGCTCATCCATCACATCACATCCATCTCATCCATCACGTCTCATGCATCACGTCACATCCATCACGTCACATCCTTCACGTCACATCCATCCATCAGATCTATCTATCCATCACATCCATCCATCACATCACATCCATCACATCACATCCATCACATCACATCCATCCATCCATTATATCCATCCATTACATCTATCCATTACATCCATCCATCCATCTATTACATCCATCCATCCATCCTTTACATCGATCTATCCATCCATTACATCCATCCATCCATCCATACATCTATCCATCCATTACATCCATCCATTCATTACATCCATCCAGTCATTACATCCATCCATCCATTACATCCATCCATTCATTAATTCCATTCATCCATTACATCCATCCATCCATTACACCTATCCATCCATTACATCCATCCATCCATCCATCCATCCATCCATCCATCCATTACATCCATCCATCCATCCATCCATCCATTACATCCATTTCATCCATCCATAACATCCATTAGATTCATTCATTACATCCATTACATATATCCATTACATCCATCCATTATATCCATCCATTACATTCATCCATTACATCCATCAATTACATCCATCCATTACATCCATCCATCCATCACATCACATCCATCACATCACTTCCAACCCATCACATCCATCACATCACATCCATCACATCATATGCATCACATCCATCCATCACGTCCATCCATGACATCCATCCGTGACATCCATCACATCCATCCATCACATCCATCCATCACATCCATTCATCACATCCATTCACCACATCTATCCATCACATCACATCCATCACATCCATCAAATCCCATCCATCCCATCACATCCATCCATCATATCCATCCATGTCATCCATCCATCATATCCATCCATCACATCCATCCATCACATCCATCCATCACAGCCATCCATCACATCCATCCATCACATCCATCCATCACATCCATCCATCACATCCATTCATCACATCCATCCATCACATCCATCCATCACATCCATCCGTGACATCCATCACATCACATCACATCCATCCATCTCATCCATCCATCCATCCATCCATCATATCCATCCATCACATCCATCCATCACAACCATCCATCACATCCATCCACCACATCCATCCATCACATCCATCCATCCATGACATCCATCACATCCATCCATCAAATCCATTCATCACATCCATCCATCACATCCATGCATCACATCCATTCATAACATCCATTCACCACTTCAATCCATCACATCACATCCATCACATCCATCAAATCACATCCATCACATCCATCAAATCACATCCATCACATCCATCAAATCACATCCAACACATCCATCACAACACATCCATCACATCTAACACATCCATCCATCACATCCATCCATGACATCCATCCATGACATCCATCCATCGCATCTGCCCATAACATCCATCCATGACATCCATCCATGACATCCATCCATCACATCCATTCATCACATCCATTCATCACATCCATACATCACATCACATCCATCACGTCACAGCCATCCATCCATTATATCCATCCATTACATCCATCCGTCCATCCATCCATCCATTACATCCATCCATCCATCTATTATTACATCCATCCATCCATCCATTACATCCATCTATCCATCCATTACATCCATCCATCCTTCCATTACTTCTATCCATCCATTACATCCATCCATTCATTACATCCATCCAGTCATTACATCCATCCATCCATTACATCCATTTATCCATTAATTCCATTCATACATTACATCCATCCATCCATTACATCCATCCATCCATTACACCCATCCATCCATTACATCCATCCATCCATTACATCCGTTATATCCATCCATTACATCCATTACATTCATCCATTACATCCATCAATTACATCCATCCATTACATCCATCCATCCATCCATCACATCACATCCATCACATCAATCACATTACTTCCATCCCATCACATCCATCACATCACATCCATCACATCATATCCATCACATCCATCCATCACGTCCATCCATGACATCCATCCATGACATCCATTAGATTCACTCATTACATCCATTACATATATCCATTACATCCATCCATTATATCCATCCATTACATTCATCCATTACATCCATCAATTACATCCATCCATTACATCCATCCATCCATCACATCACATCCATCACATCACTTCCATCCCATCACATCCATCACATCACATCCATCACATCACATCCATGACATCCATCCATGACATCCATCACATCCATCCATCACATCCATTCATCACATCCATGCACCACATCAATCCATCACATCACATCCATCACATCCATCAAATCATATCCATCAAATCAAATCCATCACATCCATCAAATCACATCCATCACATCACATCCATCACATCCAACACATCCATCACATCACATCCATCCATCACATCTAACACATCCATCCATCACATCCATCCATCACATCCATCCATCGCATCCGCCCATAACATCCATCCATCACATCCATCCATCACATCCATCCATCACATCCATTCATCACATTCATTCATCACATCCATTCATCACATCCATCACATCACATCCATCACATCACATCCAGCACATCCATCCATCCATCCATCCATTATATCCATCCATTATATCCATCCATTACATCCATCCATCCATCTATTACATCCATCCATCCATCCATTACATCGATCTATCCATCCATTACATCCATCCATCCATCCATCCATTACATCTATCCATCCATTACATCCATCAATTCATTACATCCATCCAGTCATTACATCCATCCATCCATTACATCTATCCATTCATTAATTCCATTCATCCATTACATCCATCCATAAATTACATCCATCCATCCATTACACCCATCCATCCATTACATCCATCCATCCATCCATCCATTACATCCATCCATCCATCCATCCATCCATTACAACCATTACATCCATCCATTACATCCATTATATCCATCCATTACATCCATTACATTCATCCATTACATCCATCAATTACATCCATCCATTACATCCATCCAGCCATCCATCACATCACATCCATCACATCAATCACATCACATCCATCACATCACTTCCATCCCATCACATCCATCACGTCACATCCATCAGGTCACATCCATCGCGTCACATCCTTCACGTCACACCCATCACATCACATCCATCACATCACATCCAACACATCCATCCATGACATCCATCCATGACATCCATCCATGACATCCATCCATTGCATCCATCCATCACATCACATCCATCACAGCACATCCATCACATCACATCCATCCATCACATCCATCCATCACATCCATCCACGACATCCATCCATCACATCCATCCATGACATCCATCCATGACATCCATCCATGACACCCATCCATCACATCCATCCATCACATCCATCCGTCCATCACATCACATCCATCAAATCACGTCCATCCCTTCACATCCATCACATTCATCACATCCATCACATCACATCCATCACATCACATCCATCACATCACATCCATCACATCACATCCATCACATCCAACACATCCATCACATCACATCCATGACATCACATCCATGACATCACATCCATGACATCCATCCATGACATCCATCACATCCATCCATCCATCACATCCATCCATCACATCCATCCATCACATCCATTCATCACATCCATCACATCACATCCATCAGATCACATCCATCACATCACATCCATCACATCACATCCATCACATCACGTCCATCACATCGCATCTATCACATCACATCCATCACATCACATAAATCCATCACATCACATCCATCACATCACATCCATCACATCACATCCATCACATCTATCCATCCATCACATCCATCCATCCATCCATCTATCACGTCCATCCACCACATCCATCCATCACATCCATCCATGACATCCATTCATGACACTCATCCATCACATCCATCCATCCATCACATTAATCCATCACATCCATCCATCACATCCATCCATTACATCCATCCATCACATCCATCCATCACATCCATTCATCACATCCATTCATCACACCCATTCATCACATCCATCCATCCACCACATCACATCCATCAAATCACATCCATCCCATCACATCCATCACATCACATCCATCACATCACATCACATCCATCCATCCATGAAATCCATCCCTCTCATCCATCACATCACATCCATCTCATCCATCACGTCACATGCATCACGTCACATCCATCACGTCACATCGATCCATCCATCCCTCTCATCCATCACATCACATCCATCTCATCCATCACGTCTCATGCATCACGTCACATCCATCACGTCACATCCTTCACGTCACATCCATCCATCACATCTATCTATCCATCACATCCATCACATCACATCACATCCATCACATCACATCACATCCATCACATCACATCCATCACATCCATCCATCCATCCATTATATCGATCCATTACATCTATCCATTACATCCATCCATCCATCTAATACATCCATCCATCCATCCTCTACATCGATCTATCCATCCATTACATCCATCCATCCATCCATACATCTATCCATTCATTACATCCATCCATTCATTACATCCATCCAGTCATTACATCCATCCATCCATTACATCCATCCATTCATTAATTCCATTCATCCATTACATCCATCCATCCATTACACCTATCCATCCATTACATCCATCCATCCATCCATCCATCCATTACATCCATCCATCCATCCATCCATTACATCCATTACATCCATCCATAACATATATTAGATTCATTCATTACATCCATTACATATATCCATTACATCCTTCCATTATATCCATCCATTACATTCATCGATTACATCCATCCATTACATCCATCCATCCATCACATCACATCCATCACATCACTTCCATCCCATCACATCCATCACATCACATCCATCACATCATATGCATCACATCCATCCATCACGTCCATCCATGACATCCATTCGTGACATCCATCACATCCATCCATCACATCCATTCATCACATCCATTCACCACATCTATCCATCACATCACATCCATCACATCCATCAAATCCCATCCATCACATCACATCCATCACATCACATCCATCACATTCATCACATCACATCCATCCATCACATCCATTCATCACATTCATTCATCACATCCATTCATCACATCCATCCATCACATCCATCCATCCATCACATCACATCCATCACATCACATCCATCACATCACATCACATCCATCACATCACATCACATCCATCACATCCATCCATCCATCCATTATATCCATCCATTACATCTATCCATTACATCCATCCATCCATCTATTACATCCATCCATCCATCCTTTACATCGATCTATCCATCCATTACATCCATCCATCCATCCATACATCTATCCATCCATTACATCCATCCATTCATTACATCCATCCAGTCATTACATCCATCCATCCATTACATCCATCCATTCATTAATTCCATTCATCCATTACATCCATCCATCCATTACACCTATCCATCCATTACATCCATCCATCCATCCATCCATCCATTACATCCATTACATCCATCCATCCATCCATCCATTACATCCATTACATCCATCCATAACATCCATTAGATTCATTCATTACATCCATTACATATATCCATTACATCCATCCATTATATCCATCCATTACATTCATCCATTACATCCATCAATTACATCCATCCATTACATCCATCCATCCATCACATCACTTCCATCCCATCACATCCATCACATCACATAAATCACATCATATGCATCACATCCATCCATCACGTCCATCCATGACATCCATCCGTGACATCCATCACATCCATCCATCACATCCATCCATCACATCCATTCATCACATCCATTCACCACATCTATCCATCACATCACATCCATCACATCCATCAAATCCCATCCATCACATCACATCCATCACATCACATCCATCACATTCATCACATCACATCCATCCATCACATCCATCCCTCTCATCCATCACATCACATCCATCACGTCACATCCATCACGTCACATCCATCAGGTCACATCCATCGCGTCACATCCTTCACGTCACATCCATCACATCACATCCATCACATCACATCCAACACATCCATCCATGACATCCATCCATGACATCCATCCATGACATCCATCCATTGCATCCATCCATCACATCACATCCATCACAGCACATCCATCACATCACATCCATCCATCACATCCATCCATCACATCCATCCACGACATCCACCACATCACATTCTTCAAATCACATCCATCACATCACATCCATCTCATCCATCACGTCACATGCATCACGTCACATCCATCACATCTATCCATCCATCACATCCATCCATGCATCACATCCATCCACCACATCCATCTGTCACATCCATCCATGACATCCATCCATGACATCCATCCATGACACCCATCCATCACATCCATCCATCACATCCATCCGTCCATCACATCACATCCATCAAATCACGTCCATCCCTTCACATCCATCACATTCATCACATCCATCACATCACATCCATCACATCCAACACATCCATCACATCACATCCATCACATCACATCCATGACTTCACATCCATGACATCCATCCATGACATCCATCACATCCATCCATCCATCACATCCATCCATCACATTCATTCATCACATCCATCACATCACATCCATCAGATCACATCCATCACATCACATCCATCACATCACATCCATCACATCACGTCCATCACATCGCATCTATCACATCACATCCATCACATCACATCCATCCATCACATCACATCCATCACAGCACATCCATCACATCACATCCATCACATCTATCCATCCATCACATCCATCCATCCATCCATCACGTCCATCCACCACATCCATCCATCACATCCATCCATGACATCCATTCATGACACTCATCAATCACATCCATCCATCCATCACATTAATCCATCACATCCATCCATCACATCCATCCATTACATCCATCCATCACATCCATCCATCACATCCATTCATCACATCCATTCATCACACCCATTCATCACATCCATCCATCCACCACATCACATCCATCAAATCACATCCATCCCATCACATCCATCACATCACACCCATCACATCACATCCATCCATCCATGAAATCCATCCCTCTCATCCATCACATCACATCCATCTCATCCATCACGTCACATGCATCACGTCACATCCATCAGGTCACATCCATCCATCCATCACATCCATCCCTCTCATCCATCACATCACATCCATCTCATCCATCACATCTCATGCATCACGTCACATCCATCACGTCACATCCTTCACGTCACATCCATCCATCAGATCTATCTATCCATCACATCCATCCATCACATCACATCCATCACATCACATCCATCACATCACATCACATCCATCACATCACATCCATCCATCCATCCATTATATCCATCCATTACATCTATCCATTACATCCATCCATCCATCTATTACATCCATCCATCCATCCTTTACATCGATCTATCCATCCATTACATCCATCCATCCATCCATACATCTATCCATCCATTACATCCATCCATTCATTACATCCATCCAGTCATTACATCCATCCATCCATTACATCCATCCATTCATTAATTCCATTCATCCATTACATCCATCCATCCATTACACCTATCCATCCATTACATCCATCCATCCATCCATCCATCCATTACATCCATCCATCCATCCATCCATTACATCCATTACATCCATCCATAACATCCATTAGATTCATTCATTACATCCATTACATATATCCATTACATCCATCCATTATATCCATCCATTACATTCATCCATTACATCCATCAATTACATCCATCCATTACATCCATCCATCCATCACATCACATCCATCACATCACTTCCATCCCATCACATCCATCACATCACATCCATCACATCATATGCATCACATCCATCCATCACGTCCATCCATGACATCCATCCGTGACATCCATCACATCCATCCATCACATCCATCCATCACATCCATTCATCACATCCATTCACCACATCTATCCATCACATCACATCCATCACATCCATCAAATCCCATCCATCACATCACATCCATCACATCACATCCATCACATTCATCACATCACATCCATCCCTCTCATCCATCACATCACATCCATCATGTCACAACCATCACGTCAAATCCATCAGGTCACATCCATCGCGTCACATCCTTCACGTCACATCCATCACATCACATCCATCACATCACATCCAACACATCCATCCATGACATCCATCCATGACATCCATCCATGACATCCATCCATGACATCCATCCATTGCATCCATCCATCACATCACATCCATCACAGCACATCCATCACATCACATCCATCCATCACATCCATCCATCACATCCATCCACGACATCTATCCATCACATCCATCCATGACATCCATCCATGACACCCATCCATCACATCCATCCATCACATCCATCCTTCACATCCATCCATCCATCACATCCATCCATCCACCACATCACATTCTTCAAATCACATCCATCACATCACATCCATCTCATCCATCACGTCACATGCATCACGTCACATCCATCACGTCACATCCATCCATCACATCTATCCATCCATCACATCCATCCATCACATCCATCCACCACATCCATCCGTCACATCCTTCCATGACATCCATCCATGACATCCATCCATGACACCCATCCATCACATCCATCCATCACATCCATCCGTCCATCACATCACATCCATCAAATCACGTTGATCCCTTCACATCCATCACATTCATCACATCACATCCATCACATCACATCCATCACACCCAACACATCCATCACATCACATCCAT